>NW_005842892.1:281588-310117 GCF_000455745.1 Alligator sinensis
AACTCTCTTGTGATGTGGGAGGTATATGCAGAGGAGAGAACTAAACTTGTTTTTTCACATTGTGTGTGAATGCTCTAACTATTACACTGCACAGTGAAATACAGACAACGCTATCCCTACATTTCTTGTACGACCTGATATAGATGTCATTTGAGAAAGTTTAATGGGATTGACCCTCACAGGCAAGAATGTAGGAAAATTCCAGATTCTGCCCCATCTAAGAATTTGGATAAAACAGCCCTATCCACAATATAGTATTTCCTATGAACTAAAATATTACAGCACACAAGATTACTTAATGACAAATAGGAGATAGGGCCTAGTAAAAAAAACAACAATGTTATAAAGGTTCTAAAGAACTTAGTTTTCTCTAAACATGTGCCCTGTGAGTGGTAATGAGTCTTCTATGCATGCTAATCCACTGTGGGCCAGGTGGTATGGATTGTACAGTTGCAGGAGTCCTGCTTCAGGGGCATAAGCTCAACTCAAGAATATCATCCAATTTGGTTTTTTGTTATTTTTAGGTAGACACATCTCTCCCCCTTCTACACCAGCACATGGGGAAGATTCAGCACCTCTTTGTTTGTGTGGATTCCTGTTTATTTTGTACATTAGCACCCTTATATTCAGATCAGTTTATAAGGGACTTTAGACTTGAAGGGTACTTTTACATGTGCTCCAGGAGTGGAGGGAGGAGGGGAGTACTTTAATTAGAGGGGCTTTGAGAGCCACTCTAATTAAAACGCCTGGAGCATCTCATGCATCAACGTTCTCATGATTCAAAATGGCAGCAATGGCACTTTATCTAAAGCTCATTTGATGAGCTTTAGATAAAGCCCCCCTGCTGCCATTAAAATGTGTAGACCCTATCTACACATACACCGGGGACAGCAGCAATCTGAGCCAGGGTGGAACAGGCCCAGGCTGGCAGGAGGCACAGGGGTCAGCCCCTGGCTCTAAGTGGCAGAGGGGCTGGCTGGAGCATGTGGTGCTGAAAGTGCGGAGCATGTGACTAGGTGGCAGGCAGGCGTCTGCCCCCAGCTGGCTGGGCTGACCAGGTGCAATTTATGTTTGTCATCAGCATTTACATGTGCATTTAATTGCAGTAAATTACCTTGGCATGAGATAGTACCGTTGGGGATGGTACTATCTTACTACATCATTATGTATTTTACTGTGGCCTAAAATCATTGCATGTGTAGATGGTGATGCTTTACTTTAGATCTAATTAGCCTGCTCCACAGTTAAGCGCATGTGTAGATGTGGCCAGGATAACTTCATGCTTCATTTACCCATATGTTTTACATATGGGATTTATAATGATAAATGGAAGCTGTAACATTTCCTGAACAAGTCTAGGTCTGTATGAATTAAAGGACAGAACTGTGAGTTGTAAGAATTATTTTTACCCAGTGACTTGTCCAACAATACCAACGAAAGTTCAGGTTTTTACTCAGCTTCTTTTCCTTTTATTTTTTTCAGCTGGTTAAACAAAGTTCCTCTCTGTTACTTTTGATTTGTTTTCAGATCTTCATTCAGATTTTACGCTGTCAGGGCATTTAGTGCTCTGCATACCAATTCAACTTAAATGTGTTTCTCAGAATAAAACCCCTGCCATTTTACTCAGGGTTAGAAGGATCCCTTAGTAAGCCAGCCAGCGACCTTAACGTTTGAAAGGGAAGGTAATTTTCACCATGAACCCCTGCTTATCTGAACATTTTTTTTAGTTAGTGCTTCTAACCGTATTGTAAGGATCTTGAGAAGTGGTAGGCATGACTCCTGTAGCAACATGCAGTATCTACGTGTATTCCCTTATATAAAGCATATCTGGTACATGATTATGGTTTGACTTTATAAGGGAGTGGAATCTTCTGTTTACCAAGAAATGTTGTGCTAAACCTGCCAATTCATCTCATTTTGTGCCAACAGAGAAAGAATTATTTGACTCATATCTACTAGGAACTGCACTGACTACAAAGCTTATTTTCATGTAAATTGCTACATGTTTACCACACAGTAAACATTTTCAGTCACTACATCTTTTGAGGATATAATGCAACAGGCGAGTATCAGATGTCTGAAGTTCTTATCAATGAGCTTACCACATCCTGATTTTTATCCAAATTCTAGGGTTAATATCTATTCATTGCTTTATATTGTGGTTCTATTCCACAATACTCACAGTAGAACTGTTGTTTAATTGATGTGATGTTTTGGAAATCAAGTCCAATTTACAAGAAATTGAGTAATATTTTTGCAAAGCTGGACTGTCACTTAATTTATCTCTGACCACTAAGGCCTTCATTCACTGGTTTCCTTGCCTGGACAAGCTACTGTGTGTTGACAGTGAGCCTTCTCCTGCACTTGAGAACCCTTCTTAGCCTTTCATTGAGTTACTTATTTTCTTTTCTCCTTCCTGCCCTTCTCTTCTCACTGTCTGCTGCTTGACTGCTACTCATCTTGTCCACTGACAGACCTTGGTTTCTCCTCCCATTCTGTAGCACTGCTCTAAAAGATATTTACTAGGTCTACAAGGTTATTGGATCTACAGAGTATTTTTAGGGTCCAAATACACCCCTGAAGGTTTTCAGTATTTTACTTCCAGTGAAATTCCCTCCCCTCCTCTTCCAAGGTAGGGAAGACAGACCTTTATAAGCAGACAACTGTACTAATTAGAACATTGAGGGTGGGTTGGCTCCACTCCAGCCAGGCACATGGAGCCAGTCTCTGCTAGAGACAGCATGCCTGCTCCCAGGCTGTCAGAGGACACCAGGGAGATTGGGAAGGGAGGAGAGACCTGGCCACTGCTGTTGTTGTCTCTGGCTGAGCCTGGCTCAGTATGGAGTGTGGCTGGAGTGGGCAGGAGAGACTCTGTATCTCCCCACCTGCCATGCCCACCTTGGGAGCAGCCAGAGACAGTGGCAATGGTAGGTGGGGGAGAAAAGGGAAAGGGCGTAGAGAATTCTTACTTGTTTTGGGGCCTTGGACAAAAAAGACCCTGGCTGCTGATCCTGTGACGTGGTCAACTGAAAGTTGGGCAGGGGGGGAACAGAGTTTCTGTGCCACTGAACCTCCCTTGATCTGCTCCTGGATGCAGATGAATTAACCAAAGCAGAATCCAGACAAGGGAGAGGAGATGGTGGTTAGCAGACCTCATGACATGCAGAATGGAGGGGTAGATGCACATGCACCATTTCTGATGGAATTCATTTGTTCCTTGCCATTTAGGTTATGCCTTGAGGGTATTCCTTTATCCTTTGCTGCAACTGTATTCTTAGTTGGGGCAGTGGCTAGGAATATCTTTCATCAATTCTATCTGGTGAGAAGTCTGAGACACTTTCTTTCACATTTAGATCTGGCCACTTCCTTCCATGATTTAGTAACCTTGAGGTTAGGTTACTGCAATTAACTATATGGGGCTACCCTTGAGAACTGTTAGGAAACTGCAGCTAGAAGATAATGCAGCGGCCTGATTTCTGACAGGTGGGTTACCAGGAGCACATAACTCCAGTGCTCTAGAGTCTGTACTGGCTTCCAATAACCTTTCAGATGCAATTCAAGGTACTGTATTTGACTTAAATCCCTACATACTTAAAAGACTTCCTCCTCCATTATGTTACACAGCAATCCTTAAAGTCAGTTGATAGGAACCTCCCGGAGGTACCATGGGTGTGCCAGGTTCATTTGGTAAAAAAACACATGGACAGTCATTCTCAGCAACTGCTTCTCAGCTCTGAGCTCTGTTCCCCTTGAGACGCCCCAGCCTGGACATCTTCCAGAATCTCTGTAAGACATTTATATTTGGGCAGGCTTTTAGTAGGAGAGGTTAAGTTCCGGGGCACTGTTTGGGGAGTTAGTTGTTTATTGTATGCTACTCTATTTTAATGTTTTCTCTGTTTTTGTAATTTATCTTGTAAACTACCCTGAGCCTTTTCTGGGGAGGGTGGCATATAAATCTAATAAATTCAATTAAATAAATCCTCCTTTCCCTGTATTCTTGAGGAATACTGGTAGTGTAACCTTGAAAGGAATGTGGTGATGGAAACATTGGTGGAAGATAGTGTAATTCCATCAGAAACTCCATGGGAGCTATGCAAATATATTCAGGAGCAAGAATATTCTGAATTAGTTTATTTACCTCCTGGCTAACAGACTTAGGCAAGCAGAAACTGATAGGAATAAAAATTAGTCTGAAGAATGATCACCAAGTTGTTCATAAAATGTAGCAGATACTCACCACCAACTAACATTTGTCACTCAAGTATTTATCAGAAGGGAAAACCTTCTGCTAATTACCAGTGTATCAATGACATAGCATAAACGTTTAATTCTCTCTTCTCAGTAGTACTGGATTAAATAATGCAGAACACTGGGCATGTCTACACAAGATGCATTAGTGCGCCTTAGCCTAGATTACTGCACAGTACAGGCTCATGTCTACACATGAACGCCCTTAATGCACAGTAAACTAGGCTAATTGTGACAGGCCTGAGGGGCTGTAAATTCCTATGCCAGGGATGGAGGGGCAGTGAAAGAATGCCAGAGGCTCTAGCGAGTGGCTCAGGGATGGCCAAAACCAGAAAGGACTTACCTGCCGCAGGTGCAGTGGTTGGAGGCATGGAATGGTGGCCAGTGCTGCCCACATGTTTTTTGAGCATGCTGCTGGTGCGGCTGGGATGACGTGGGGGTGACATTATCAGCCAGTGCCAAGAATCAGTTACAAGAGCCGGCACAGGACAGCAACATGGCAAGCATCAGCGTGGCAGCTACAGGCTCCCAGACAGCCCATCCAGGCACATAACATCCTGGATACACCAATGGGATGCCCGGGGTGGTGGGGTGCTGCCCCTTCCTTGAAAGATGGTGTTGACTGGAAAGGAGGTGCTGAGAATCCAAGGACCTGGAAACCCACAGGGATGCATGAGTGGGATGAAGGGTACAGACTCCCAGTTTCCTGCTTTGCTTTCATAGTTTTGTTTCATTCACCATTTTGGAGGACATTATTTTGCTAACACTGCCCTGGCCAGGAGGCCAGAAGTTCCTGAAGAACCTGGGGCAGAGGACCAAAACCCCAGTGGGTCAAATTACCAGTCCTATCAGGGGAGCAGTCCTAGAGAGCTGGATTGTGATTTTAAGGCCGACTCAGACTATGATTGCCGTTTAAGTATTCATTTAAGTTTTGCATATGGAGCAGGGGCAAGAAGTTACCCTGGCCACTCCACAGCATCCCCATGGCTGCCCAGCTAACCAACCAGCCCTGCACAGAGAAAGCGGTTGACCCAGCCGGGGTCAAGGGGCGGGCCTGATGGGGTGGAAGCCCAGGCCATTAACCATGTTGCAAGACACCTACAGGTTGATGCAAGGATGGGATGTAGGGGATGTAGAGACCCAAGAGATGTCTGCATGGATCTGCATGCCTAAGGAAGTCTGCATCACACAGAAACCTTCCACATCTACTTCTAAGACCAAGGCATGGTGGATGAGCAGCAGGAGTTTCCTTTAGGAGTAGCACCCAGCAATGGTAGTGCCAAAGGTCACAAGTGCCTGAGTTTGGGTCACGAGGCCCCAAGTCACTCAAGAGTAATTGCTTGGTATCAGGAAGGCACAAAGTGGTGCATTGGCCAGGAAACCAGAGGAGGACCTGACGAAAAGTGACAAAATCAAAATGCAACCAGTCATGATGCCCAACCCCAAATTGTTAGGCACACATTGTAGGCCATTAGTAAAGTTCTGGAAGTTCAACAACAGCAGGTCACCAGACAACAAGAATGGATACTACATAATTTATCATTCTTTAAGATGCCCAAGGTGACACAGGAAGATGAACCCAAAGCCTATATAGAGGCTTCTGAGCATACTGCATTGGGCTGGAGAGAGGCTACTGGGCTGGCCAGCTTGGGGCCTTAGTTATCGGCAAAGTACAGGCCATGTACAGAGTCTTATCACATGAGGAGGCTCATGACTATGAGAAGGTCAAAGCAGCAATACTAAACAGGTTAGAGATAGTTGCTGATAATACTCAGGGGTTATTCCAAGGAAAAAACATTGTGAAGACTGGTTACCAAGGGTCTTTTTCAGTTAAAGGACCTAATGAGTAAGTGGTTAAGATGGTCAATGTATGATTGTGAAGGCCTGGTGGAGTTTCTGAGCAGTTTCTGAACAACCTCAAAGACAGTACCCAGAGGTGGGTGAGAAATCACTTGCCCCCAAACTGTGAGGAGGTGCTAAGACTGGCTGAAGCTTTTGGAGTCTCTGAAAGGCAATACACTCAAGAACAACTGGCCCCACACCTGGGAAGCAGTAATTCAAGAGAAGTGGAGAAGAGATGGCTCCAAAAGAGGGCAGGGTCATGAGAGGCCATATGCTTTAGATACGGCAAGGTGAGCCACTTTTCCAAAGCTTACCAGAGCAACTTCAGCGAGAGGTGGAGGCTGGAAGGCCTGGCACAGGTTCCAGAGGAGAAGATAAAAGAGTCCAAAACAATACAAGCTATGGATTGTAGCTATGGGAGCAGGGGAGAAAATACCATTTGGAGTCGACCCATAGTTATCGCATGGGTCATAGGTGACTGGTAGGGGGTGCACGGGGGTGCATGTGCTCCCTCTGATGGGGCCGGTGCCCCCACTGATGGCTGACACTGATGCTGTCAGTAGGGCTGGTGCCCCCCAACAGGGATGCAACTGTCGGCAGCTACTGTGGGTGCCTCCCCCGACATTCAGGAGGCACCAGTCACTCATGGCATGAGTAGAAGGATATCCTATCAAGGCTATGCTGTATACCAGGTGTTCACAATTGCTGGTCTGGGCCAGCCTGATACCTCAGTGAGCAGCATTTAAGTTTTCTGCAGTGAGGATGACATGCTGAACAATTTGAAAGGTGTTGGGTGCACCTGAGAGTGATGGTGCATCAGGGCAGGCTGCAAGTTGGAGTAGCACCACAACTGGCTGAGGGACACCAAGACCAAGCAATGGAGCTTTAGAAGTAATGAAGAATGTCTAGGTGAGTCTGAGGCCAAAGAAGCCCAGGGAGATGCCCAACTTGACCCTTATCCCAGGGGCCACCACTATGAGGTCATTTGTTATATTGGGTAAAGGGGGATTGGTAGCACAGCTTATGGTCCCTGTACCCTTTCAGCAAGTGGTATGGGGATTGGCTCATGCGGCATCCACAGAGGGTCACTTGGGGTGTGACAAAAGATAAAAGATAATAAAGATAAATGTAAGGTACTCCACCTGGGAAGGAGGAATCCCCAGCACACCTATAGGTTGGGGAGTGTCCTTTTCAGCAGCTTGGAGGCAGAGAGGGATCTTGGAGTCATAATTGACTCCAAGATGAGCATGAGCTGGGAATGTAACGAGGCCATCAACAAGGCCAATCACACCTTGTCATGCATGACTAATAGATCAAAGGAGGTGATGCTCCCCCTCTATGTGTCACTGGTCAGGCCGCAGTTGGAGTACTGTGTCCAGTTTTGGGTGCCACACTTCAAGAGGGACACAGAGAATCTGGAGAGGGTCCAGAGGAGGGCCACTTGCATGACTAGTGGCCTTCGTGATAGACCCTAAGAGGGGGAGGTTGAGAGAGTAGAATCTCTTCAGCCTTCACAAGAGACGGCTGAGGGGAGATCTTGTGGCCGCCTATAAATTTATTAGGGGAGGTCAACGGGGAATAGGGGAAAAGCTGTTTACTAAGGCACCCCAGGGAGTGACTATGAATAAAGGGTGTAAACTAGTTGAGAGTGGATTTAGGTTAGATATTAGGAAGAAATTTCTCACAGTATGGGTGGCCAGGATCTGGAATGGGCTTCCAAGAGAGGTGGTGCTATCACCTAGCTTGCAGGTCTTCAAGAAGAGGCTAGATAGTCACCTGGCTGGGGTCATCTGACCTCGGTCCTCTTTCCTGCTAGGGGCAGGGGGTCGGACACGATGATCCATTGTGGTCCCTTCTGACTCTACAATCTAGGAAATCTATGAAAACACTAGCTCAGGTGACCTGCTGGTTTTTCTGGTCTGGTCTAGTTGAGGAGGTCTAGTTGAATGTCAAAGGAGGTCAGACAGATGTGGGCTCCCCTTCAACCTCTGCCCATTATAGATGTCCCCTTTTCTTGGATAGCCATGGAAGTGATGGGGCCTCTCCCAAAAAGTAGGGTGGGTAACCAATATATTCTTGTATTTGTTGATTAGACTACTCGGTACCCAGAGGAAGCTGTGCTGCACCAGTCCATCACACCCCGCTGGATAACCAAAGAACTAATAAAATGGATATCCTGCATGGGCATCTCTAAAGAGATCCTGATGGACCAGGGCCATGGTTATGTAGGTTCCTAGCCGAGATACAAGACCTCCACCTAACCCAGGAGGTGCACAGTCCCACCAGGGGAAATGCCTTGGTGAACCTGGTCCTGGCTACAGGCAGTGACCTGGTGAGGGGACTGCAGGTTCTCAGCCTCCTGGGCGATAGCGATCATCGCCTACTGGAATTCACTATTCAGCGCAGGGTGTCAAAGGCCTGCAGCAAGGCAGTAGCCCTTGACTTTAGGAGGGCTGATTTCAATGAGTTAAGGAAATTAGTAGGAGAGGTACTGAGGTTCCGGAGGGTAGGGGAGTTGGGAATCCAAGACAACTGGTTGTTCCTTAAGGAGACGATCCTCCGAGCCCAAAGGGTGACAGTCCCAACACGAATCAAAGAGGGCAAGAGTGGTCAAAAGCCCCCTGGCTTGCCAAAGGCATTCATGAATGTCTGAAAGCTAAAAAGGAGGTGTGTATCTGGTGGAAAAGAGGGGCTATCACCAAGGAGGATTATACCTCTGTTGCTCGAGAATGTAAGGGGGTTATTAGGAAGGCGAAGGCGGAGACAGAACTAGGACTAGCGACCAGGATCAAAGATAACATGAAGTCCTTTGTTAAATACATAGGGAGTAAAAAGAAGGCACTGGGTAACGTGAGGCCCCTGCAGAACACGCTTGGTAATCTGGTGGTTGCACCAGACGAAAAAGCTGACCTGTTTAACAAATTCTTTGCCTCCATTTTTCTGAGCAGGGAGGGGAAATCTCCCCCACCAGGATTCCAGATGGACTCAGGAGAGGCACGACCAGGCCTAGGGTCAGGGAGGACCAAGTTAGGGAACTTCTAGTGGGGCTGGACGTGTTTAAATCAGCAGGTCCAAGTGTTTTCCACCCCAGGGTGCTGAGGGAATTGGCAGGGGTTATTGCAGGGCCCCTGGCATGGCTTTACAAGCACTTGTGGTGCTCTGGCCAGATGCCAGAGGACTGGAAAAAAGCCAATATGGTCCCCATTTTTAAAAAAGGGAGGAAGGAGGACCCAGGTAACTATAGGCCCGTTAGTCTTACCTCAGTCCAGGGGAAGGTCTTTGAGAAAATTATCCAGGAGCACATTTGCAAGGGGGAGATTATGCTCAGGGGCAACCAACATGGGTTCATTAGGGGCAGGTCCTGTCAGACCAACCTGGTTGCCTTTTATGATCAGGTCACAAAATCCTTGGATGCAGGTGTCAAGGTGGACGTAGTCTTTCTGGACTTTAGGAAGGCCTTTGACACTGTCTCTTACCCCATTTTCATTAAAAAACTAGGCGACTGTGGCATTAATGCCTACATAGTCAGATGGGTCGCAAATTGGCTAGAGGGCTGCACCCAGAGAGTGGTGGTGAATGGGTCATTTTCGACCTGGAGGGATATGGGCAGTGCAGTCCCTCAGTGCTCAGTACTCAGGCCCATACTGTACAACATCTTTATCTGCGACTTGGACTAGGGGGTGAATAGCACCTTGTTCAAATTCATGGACAACACTAAGATGTGGGGAGAGGTGGGCACGTTAGAAGGGAGGGACAGGCTATAACTAGATCTGGACAGGTTACAGGGGTGGGTGGATGAGAATAAAATGGGATTCAATACTGACAAGTGCAGGGTACTGCACCCAGGGAGAAAGAACCAGCAGCATACCTACAGGCTGGGGAACTCCCTTCTCATCAGCACGGAGGGAGAAAGGGATCTTGGAGTCATTACTGATTCCAAGATGAACATGGGCCGCCAATGTGAGGACACGGTCAGTAAGGCTAACTGCACCTTGTCATGCATCCACAGATGCATCACAAGCAGGTCCAAGGAGGTGATCCTCCCCCTCTGTGTGACATTGGTCAGGCATTGGTTGGAGTACTGTGTCCAGTTCTGGGTGCCGCACTTCAGGAGGGACGTGGCCAGCATTGAGAGGGTCCAGAGGAGGACCACTTGCATGGTCAAGGGGCAGCAGGGCAGGCCCTATGAGGACAGGCTACATATTGTATGTGAGCACTTGTTGGCCAGGAATCTGAGAGCAGTCCTAAACTATACTACAGCTTGAATTGATCAATATCAGGGGGGTATACCTTTTAAATATGTCTTTGGCTCCAAAATTCCCCAAGATTTTACCTGTGCCAACCAGCAGAGTCAGATCCTTGTATTCAATCATATCAACCTGCTGTAGTCTTTGCCTGAGACTTCCTTGGGCAAATCAGCCAGCTCAGCATCAATTATCTTCCCACCTTGAGACTCGGTGAAATTGTCCTGTATTTCTCCATAATACATGTCTGCCTGGGTCAACCAACTCAAATGACTGTAGGACTTACTTGTGTTATACTGCTTTGTTTTCAGGTACTATTTTCAACTGTAGAGATGTACACAGCATAATTTGCATGAAGTGATGGCAGCTCCTGGGACCCTAAGTGAACCATATTTTTGTTTTTGCTTGTTGGTCTTTTTAGACAGTGGCAAGTCTTCAGTTACTCTGTTCAGACTTTTGCTGTTTTCAGGTTTCTACTGAACAAAAAGTCAGCATCCTATGCTTCATTGATACCATTCTATAATTTAACAGCATTGAAGGTGGATCAGAAGCTGCATCCTTGGAGGTTTTTAAGATCCAGCTAAGGCTGGAATGATCTAGTTGGGGATGGTCCTGCTTTGAGGAGGGGGTTGGACTAGATGACCTTCTGAGGTCCCTTCCAACCCTAATTTTCTATGATTCTACCTGAACCTCTTCAGCCTTCACAAGAAAAGGCTGAGGTGTGGACAGCACTGAGAGGGTCCAGAGGATGGCCACTTGCATGGTCAGGGGGCAGCAGGGCAAGCTCACGAGGAGAGGCTACAAGACCTGAACCTGTTCAGCCTCCACAAGAGAAGGCTGAGAGGGGATCTGGTGGCCATCTATAAACTTATCAGGGGAGACCAGTGGGGAATGGGAGAGGCATTGTTCCCCCGAGCACTACACAGAGTAACTAGGAATAATGGCCACAAGTTGATTGAGAGTAGGTTCAGGCTAGACATCAGGAGGCACTACTTCACAGTCAGGGTGGCTAGGATCTAGAACCAACTTCCAAGGGAAGTGGTGCTCGCTTCAACCTTGGGGGTCTTCAAAAGGAAGCTAGATTTCCCCTAGCTGGGGTCATTTGATCCCAGCATTCATTCCTGCCCATGGTGGGGGGTCAGACTTAATGATCTGCTCAGGTCCCTTCCAACCCTAACAACTATGAAACAACTAGAGCCAAAAGTTTATGTCTGGACAGAGCAATGTGCTGGGATTATACAACTGAAGACCTCTGTGTACCACTCACAACTAACGGCCTTGTTGAAAGGCTGAATGGTACACTGAAAAGAATTCTGCACCATAGCATGCAGAAAGACCCATGTAAATGGGATCTCCTTCTTCCACTACTGCTTTTTGCAATCAGAGATACTCCCCATGATTCCCCAAAATACTTGCCCTTCAAGTTAGTGTTGGGGCATACCCCTCAGAATCTGCTCCAAGTCATGAGGGAAGAATGGGAGCTGCTCAACAAGAATGTAAGGACAGCTGAAGTCTATCAATAGGAGTTCCAGTATCATTTGCACCTGGCTCAGCAGATACCTAACAACAATCTCAATGAGGCACAACATCAACAGAAGGAAAGGTATGATACCAAATCTAGGTTGCAGGAGTTTAGGGAAGAACAGAGAATCCTGGTCCGATTACCAAGTGAGACAAGTAAGCTCCTTATTAAGTGGTAGGGGGCATTGAAATTGTTCGACAGGTGGGTCCTCTGGATTATGAAGTCCATAGGCCAGAGCAACATTGAGAGAAGCAAATATACCATGTAAATTTGCTTAGAGAATGGTAACAGCCTGAGGGCTGGCTTACTCTAGCTGATGGGGAAGCCAAGGAATTGAGCCCTCAGTTTCACTCCAAAGGGGAAAAGGTGGTGGTAGAAGAACAAGTGTGAATGGAAGAAGAATTAACTCTGCTTCAAAAAAGGAAGTTGTTAACCCTAGTACAGACCGTGTTCCACGACGAGCCAGGGTGGGCCCGAGATGTCAAACATGAAATATGAAAACCCAGGGGGCAGTAGTGAGGGAATAGTGGTGGCCATTACCACACCACCTCCATGAAAAGGTACACAAGGACCTCAGTAGAATGTTAGAACAGGGGCCTACCAAGCCCTCAAGGAGCCTCTGGAGGAGCCTGCTGGTTCCTGTACCTAGGAATGAGATAGCTGTCTTTGACGCCTTTCCAATGCCAAATATTGCTGAATTAGTAGAGCGTACTGGGGAGTCCCATTTTATCTCTATGCTGGACCTATCAAAAGGGTACTGGCAATTCCCAGTAGCCCTCTGGGACCAGGCCAAGATGTCATTTGGGACCTTGTGGGGCCTTTACAAAAATGTGAGGATGTCCTTTGGGCTACATGGGATAGCAGCCACATTCCAATGAGTAATGGACCGCTTGCTAGCACCCCATGTACAGTATGCAGTGACATATATTGACAACATCATCATTTTCACCAAAACTTGGCTGCAACACCTACAAGCACTGTGGGCCATACTGACAGAACTAAGGAAAATGGGAATGATAGTTAACCCCAGGAAATGTGCACTAGGGAAAAGGGAGATGAAGTACTTCAGGTTCCAGGTTAGACAAGGAGTCATTAGGCCCTTAGTGGATAAAAGGAAAGCTATCTGAGAATTCTGAGACTTGCATAGTTGCAAATGAGGTCCTTTCTTGGGTTAGCCAATTACTACTGCTGATTGGTACCACACTTCTTGGAGTTACTTCTCGAATTGCATCCTTTCAGCGCTTCCATCAAAGGGGATGCTATCACATGGATGCCTGAGATGACATTTAGCTTTGAGAGAATCAAAGACGCCCTGTGCTGAGATGTGTTAATTCATGCACTGGACTTTAATAAATCCTTTATTTTACAGAGTCTGCCTCAGAGTCTGCTTTTGGAGTGGTATTAACACAAGAGAATGCGGGTATCGAGAGGCCAGTTGTCTCTGCTAACCGCAAACTTCATCCAGCAGAAATGAGGTACACCACTATAAAACAGAAATGTCTGACCATTTGGTGAGCCATTGAGCATTTACAGTATGATCTGATGGGTCGTGAGTTCCAACTAGTCACGGGTCATGCTCAACTATAATGGCTCACCTGAGCTAAAACTGATAACTCTCGGATCATATGGTGGGCACTCACGTTACAGCCATATAAATTCCAGAATGTCCACAGGCCCAGGAAAGCTAATACCATGGCTGAGTTTTTGTCTAGGTGTGGGAGAAAAGAAAGGACCCCCAGGACAGAGCAATATCCAATAGCGGGAAGTTCAACCAAAGGTACGAAAAGTCCACAGTAAAAGCACCCCAAGGCAGCTTAAAGGGGGGGATATGTCACAGGGCAACAGGCTAAAGAAGACCAAGGCGTGGAGTGTGAGCAGTGGGAGTTTCCCACTCAGGAGCAATTGCTTAGGCTTAGGTGGACACAGTGACTAAATCTGATGCCTGCAAATGCAGGTATTAAATTTAGTTTTGATTACTTAAAGCACATTAATGCACATGCACATGTGACCTGGCACTAACTTTAATGCTGGGTCTGCCCTTCCACTAGGGGGCCTTGCCTGAGCCCATCCCAGGGCTCCTGGCTGGGATCTTCTCTTGCCCTGGGACTGGGCTGGATCTGTGGCAGCCCCTATATATAGGCTATAAAAGCCTGCAGCTATATTGTGCCCTGGGGCACACTGCACAAGAGCCTGGACTAGTCAGTTCTCTGCACAGGAATACTGCAGGCTCTGTGTGCCCCCCAGGCCTGTGTTGGCTCCTAGCCAGAGCCACTGCTTGTGCACAGATGAGCATTGTAAAGGGCTCCAGCCTGCTGCACCCTCTGCCTAGCCCTGAGATCTACTCAGGGCGGCTGTCTGGCTGTCTCTGGGCCCTGCTCCCTGCTGCCGCTCCCCCCCCAGCAGTCTGTCCTGTCCTTGCAAGTCCCATGCCACATTGCCTCTGCCACATGGTTCCCAGGCCCTGGCCATGCCCCTGTGCTGAGCACTGCTGGCCACTCTCCAGGGCGAGTCACACAGGGGGCCAGAGAACCAGCACAGGACACACCACCAGCAAGTCCTCCCCAACAAGGCCCGGCCCCATCCACGTGTGCACACCTGAGCATCCCACCCAGGGCCTCAACTGGAGCCAGGAGGAGATTAGAGACCTTGTGTCATGGTGATGCGGAGGTTCAGGGGCAGTTCATGCAGGGTGGGCACTCAAACACCCACATTTATGAGGCCCTATTGGGCAGCATGTGGCAGTGAGGGCACTCCTGGTTGGTGCAGCAGTGCTGCGTAAAGATCAAGGCCTTGTGGGCCCAACGGGTGCCTGTGACTGACCGCAATCATCAGTCTGGTCATGCCCTTTATGCGGGAGCTGACCAAGATTTTGGCACCCCAAGACCCAGGCCACAAACCTGCAGTTTACACCACCAGGGGCAGCCTGCCAAAGCCCCACCCTGCCCTGAGCCCTCTTGCAAAACTTAACTGAAGGAGGGGACCTCAGGTGTTCAGTGCCCCACTCCTGCCCACCACCCCAGCTGCTGCATCCACTGGCAGCTCACGAAGCCCTGGACAAGAGCTACTATGACAGCTCTGCAGCCCCATACCCCACCATGAGGAGTGGCCAGCCATGCCACTGCCAACCACGAGCTGTGCCAGCTCCTCCCTGGAGGGGTGGCCCTGGCTGGGTGCCAGCCCACTGCACGCCGTGGGCCGAGCACACTGGGCTCAGCCAGAGGTCATTGCTGACAGGGAAGCCCGTGCTAAGCCACCAGCCCCAGGCACTGGTCTGTGATGGAATGCCTGGAATGGAACAAGCTGCTCAGGTAGCAAGGTGCCAACCAGGTCCAGGCAATGGAGGCTGAGGACAACAACTGTCAGGTCCTGGACACCCCACTACCCAGCCCCCAGTCATGGCCCAGCAGGGCTCCTGGCAGCCGGCCACCACCCCTCAGCAGGCCCCTGCCTGGGCCTGGGAGGAAGTCTCTAGTCACCTCCAGCCCACTGGAGCCCCTGGCACAGCCCCCGTCCCAGGTCCCCCGCCACCCACCTGGGCCCAGCCCATTTCTCACCCTGATGCCACACAGCCAAGGAACTGGAGGTGCGAGGCACAGCACTACAAGGGGATGCTGGCCATAGACTTGGACAGCCATAGGGGGAACCACCCGCCCTCAAGGACTGCTGTCCCGCATCACTGCAGGATGACCCTGCCACCCACCACAGTCACCCCACTTACACGCACATGCATTTTTCTCCACCATTATATTGCCTATAGGTGACAGAAGAGGGGCCACTGAAGCACTCACTGTTAGTTCCTTCCTTATCAGCCTATAGCGATAAGTATCAGTGTTGATTATGTAGCAGACTGGAGTTTGATACCTTGATGGGAATGAACTAGATAAGTCTTGAGGTCCTTCCAGTGAAAGTTTCTTTATAGTATTTTCAAATGTGGAAACCAAAAACAAAACATTTCCCTACCATCACACTAATACTTTTTTTTTTGGACCTGGTCATTCATACAGCCTAGTAAAATACAGTTCAGTAAATTCAAGTTTGGAAAACCTCTCAAATATACCATTATCATAACCCCCCCTCCCCCAGATCCTGAAACGGACACCTGAAATTAAGGTCAATTTATACTCTTACTGCTTTTAGGTCAGAGGGCAATCTATTTTTATGTAAATCACATAGTTAATTATTGATCTGGAAAATGACTTACCTGTAATGAATCATTCAGATTATAACTGACAATCATAATTCATCCTTTTATTTTCTCCTTTGATCTCATTCACAATTGGGTTGTAAAAGTTATTCTGTGACATGACTGAACAATTAAAGGTGTTATTATAGTGATCACTTTAAAGTTCTACTGTGTTGGAATATACTTATTTTGCCCATTCAGTGCCTCAGCCATACGAAACTGGATGAAAGTTTTCGACTGAAAAATAGTAAGTCAGACTTTTTTTTTGCAAACATCAAATTTGTAAAAGTTTTTTAATGAAAATTAAAAGTATTTGATTTGACGTATTATATGAAAGAACCTAATTTATGCACAAATTTCAAATGCAAGATAAAAAAGTGCTTTAAAATGTCATTTGCGAGTAATATCGATTTTCAAAATAGTGTGTGCGGATGGATTTCATGGAAATGTTAACCTTTTATTTAAATCAAAATGAAAGCAGGAAACCATTTGAATTTCAAACTCCAACTTTGTACCATTTCTAATGACCTTGCTACGATCCTATTAACATGCCATGAATATCATTGGATCCCTCCTTTTGAGAGTAAAGCGTGGTATGTTATTTTACTGTCAGATTCATCTTGGTGTGTATAACACATCTCTGCCAAGTCCTCAAGGTCTGTACCATTCTTTAAGGACTGACCCTGGGCTGGATTAACTCTTTAGTGGGCCCTAGGTAAACAAACTCCTGGGCCCCTACTTCATACTGTATATTTATATTAGTCTTTTTCACTCAATTATAATATGTAAAATAAGCACAACTGGGCTCCTTCTTCACTTAGACATGTGTCTAGTTTGCCTATGTGTTAATCCGGCCCTGAACTGACCCCCAGGTAAAGAAGAGCATTAGTAGGAATGAAGCTATACAAGTTCCCCCCAAAAATTACCTGGTGGGTGAGGCAGCTGAGAGGTCTGTTGGTGTCTCTCTAGCTTCAAAACACAGGCCACAGAATTTCTGAGTGAAAAGCAGGCTTCCCTCTTCACTGTGTCCCCCATTAAGGAAGACCCCTGCCCAATGCAAAGACATCAGCACTTCCCCGCTGACAGTCCCTGTACATCCTCTGCCATTTTATGAACGAGCAGAGTCTTAGATTCCCTTCAGGAAAGGGGACAGGACTAGGCAGCTGAGAGTAGATCTGTGACCACTCCTAACTGAAACCTCCTTATTCACATATAGGGCTGGAATAACATTCAGATTGTTTAGCTATTGAGCATCACTCAGGTTATTTTGTCCAACAAGCTTTCACCGGTTACTTTACAGGGAATGTACCTTAAAATTATAGCTAATTGGGTAAGAAATGGAGAAAATTTGGTAGCTCCTTTGAGTGTATGCGTAGATTATGAAGTATATTTTGTGAGGGAAGTGGTAGAAATTTTCCAGATTAACTATTGCACTACATTTCCATCCATGTCCTATGCACTCACCGACTTCATGCTCTGAAAAGAATTCGTCACTTACCCTAACAAGATGCAAGACTAGCTGAAGTTTCAGACCCAATGAAGACAAGAAGCCCATCAATCTACAGAAAACCATAATGCTCCAGACTGTCTTCAAGAATAGAGAAGAAAACAGATTGCATTTATCTGCCTTGCTGGTCTTTTCATTGCTCAGATGCAAGGTTCCTCTTTTAGTACTTTAACCCAATACTTATTTAAATGTGCTGGAGGAGCTCAGATCGCTTCACTGCCTGCCATGCTTTTCACCTTCAGAAGAGAAACAAGAGAAATAGTCTGTCAGAGACTTCAGCCAAGCTCACCATCCCTTTGGTATTAGAGGATGCCAGTCATGTTTTCCATGAATTAATCTCCAAGCCTCTAGGTCATTTAGCATCTAGGTCATGTATATTCCTCATTTTGACATATTATTACTTTCTAATGCTCATCCTCATTTAATTAATATTGCACAGCAGGCCTGTGTGAGTCAGCAGTGATCTGATCCGGCTTCAGATCTAGCCGCTTCAAATGCCAGGGATCCGATCCAGAGCTCTAGACCGGGTTTCTGCTTCGATCTGGCTGAAGCGGCTCTGAAGCTGCCTTGGAGATCCGGCCATAGGGTATAATGGGGAATCAATTAAATATCTATAACTTTGTTGTTTTTTGTCTGATTTGGATGAAACTTGCAGGGATTGTAGTCTCTGCTGAGAGCATGAAGCCTGTCAAGATTAGTGCAGGGGTTTGGGGGGAACTGTACCCCAAATTCTTGAAAGCAAAACTCATGTCATGTCTATGTGTTACAACACAGTGGGGGTCAAAACTGCAGGGCTGGTAGCTCCTGGTGAGGCCAAAAAGCATGCCACGTTTGAAGAAGATCAGTGCAGGCGTTTGGGGGGAACTGCACCTCAAGCTGCAGACAAGCAAAACTCATGACATGGGTGACACTGTGTGTGTTAATGTGCAGCAGGGTGAAAGCTGCAGGGATGGTAGCCCCTGCTGTGGCCACGAAGCTGGCCAACTGTTGAGATTGGTGTAGGGGGGTTCTGGGGCCCTGCATCTCTAGCTGCTGACAAGCAAAACTCGTGACATGGGTGCTTGTGCAACTGACTGTCTCTGTCTTGGGGCAGTTGATTGTCTGTATTAACTATTTCCTCATCTTAGTCTCTGCTTTTGTAGGTGTTAATTGATGGTAATTAACTGGTTACCTTAGCTAGGTACTATGTATTGTGTTTGTCCCTCAGTGAATCATGATTGATTGGTAACTGGTAACAGTAGTTGAGCAGACAGGCCTGCAGTAGTGTCTCCCATGCCCCAAGACAGAGACAGTCACAAACACCCATGTCATGAGTTTTGTCTGTCAGCAGCTAGAGGTGCAGGGGCCCAGAACCCCTGCACTGATCTCCTTGCCAGCTGGCAGCTTCGGAAAGCCTAACGAAGCCAGCACCTCAATCCGGACATGCTGCTTCGGATGCCGTCCAAAGCTTCTCTGGATCTGAAGCTCTGTCTGAGCCTCTCACAGCCCTATTGCACAGTACTTCCTGTTCAAGCATGTACAGAGAAAAAAAAGCCTTTCTAAAGGACACATCATTTCTTTATGACTAGAAATAGCTTTACCAGATTAGGGGGCAGGGGAGAGGGGGAAAAAAGATAATTGTACCATGTTGCTTTTTATGAAGAAATCTGTTCCAGTGTTGGGGTTTTTGTTTTATTTTTTTTTTAATCTGTATTCAGTGCCACTTGTTTCAATTAACTGTCTCCTTTGCCAAAGGATTTAGAACAAGATATCCAGAAAGTAATTTGACTTACACAATCAGTGATTTGATTACATGCCCATTTATCAGCAGTCATATAATTCTTTTATTTAAGTCTTTTAATACCTTGCTGCCTTTAGCACCTACTAACTACAGCTTTATCAAATGTTGTTTCAATAAGCAGAGCTTTTCGGAGCCATGTTTCCTTCAATATTTTTCCTGCTAGACTCCACTAACAATTGATGCAATCTTTGCTGAAGTACAGATGTATTAACAGTTTGGGGAGGGGGCATCGGGTAGCGCCAGACTCTTGGCGCAGGTCTGGAAGTGCCCTTTGCAGTTTGTTTAAATTTATATTTGTAGGAAATGTCAGATTATCATAAACTGTTTGGGTCACTTAAGAGTAATATTTTAGTTGCAATTTTAACAGCACCCAAAACATGTGTGGCACCTACATAATTCCATGTCATGTATGGTCTTGTCAGCTATAAAATATTTCCTTCATTTGTTCCAGCAATGCTGTTACCAGTCTTCCAACTACTTTATGTTATCATTAAAACCAAGTCCTTTTGAGCTGCTCAGCTAGCATTAAGGCTCAATATACAAATACTAAGTAGAGTCCAGGCCTCAGTTCTCTAAAAACTAGGAGTTTGTGTGGCCATTAACCCCATTTTGCACAAAATGAGTGTAAACTTATAACCATTTTGAAAAAACTTCAGATTAACTTTTAAATTACTTTAAATTACTGCAGAATTTGCCACCTGAAGGGGTGGTGAAACGGAGTTAGTTAGAATTCATTCTACCTTTAGAAACCAGAGTACACAACAACTAGGAAAAGAAAACAGGATTTCACCTGAGCTACCCTGGTGTCATATACAGATACGTCAAGAGCAGGCAGTTATTCATAAAAGTAAACAAATAAAAGTACTATATAATCATGACAAGATTAAGACCTTCATGACTGTGTGGATCCTGAACCAGTTGAAGTAGAACACAATGTCTTCTTTTTTTTCCTGGGAGCTGGAAAGCATCCTACAGCAACAGGACTTCCTGAAGGGAGTTGTGTTCACATCTGGGACACATCTAAAAATTCTGGGTAGTCCTCACTTAGCTTATAGGGGTAGGTGCTTATTCATTTTCCATTTCTATATGGAATTGTTATGGCAAAAGGTAGGAGTGCTACACATGAGCCTCTATGGCATTAAATAGGGCAGTCGGTAAGGTTTCAGGAAAGGAGATTAATTTAGATTCGTATCTGCTCTGTGACCTTGGACAAGTCACTTAATTTTTTTGAACTTCAGTTTCCTCATATCTAAACATGAATACTGCTTTCCTTTACTTTGATCACTAGGCAAAACTGTGGAAGTATTATTATTGCTGGTAAGATGGTACAAAAGGCTTCTTCTCAAAACCAGTTTGGTCTTCGGTCTGAGAAGGTGACAAAACCTCAGTCACTTTTCTGCCTTAATAATATGGCAGAAGGATTTTTTAAAGATCTTGTTATGCTGGTTTTGTTAAACAATGTATGGGTGTAGCAAGGACCTGGCCCGGCCCTGCACTCACTGAGGCAATGATATCTGGGCCACTCTGAGGTCTGTGGGACCCCGGACCATCCTGGTGCTTGGCAATGAGTCCATGGACAGTCTGCATGTCCCCTCTCACCCCACATGCTCAGCCCCCAGGCAGGGCAGGGAAGCAGCAGGGGACCCACTCCCCATACACCCATCTCCCAGGCAGGGTTGAAAGTAGGAAGTTGGGCTCCACCTGGACCCAGAACGTGGATGGGACCAAGAGTAAGCAGCTGGCATATCCGGCCCTGCCTAGAGCCATAAATACAGCCAATAATGAGCCCCACAGGGACTCTCAGCATCTGACAGCAGCCACAAGGCAAGTGGGGGCATGCAGGGGTCTGGGTTGGCTCAGGCCAACACAACTTCCCTTGTAGGCAGCACCAACCCCAGAGAGGGTGTAGCACAGGTGTAGGCACTGGGCCATGCTGCTTCCCTCCAGAGCCAAGGACTTCTCATCAGAGACCAGCCTGATTCCAGCTCCCATGGCATGAACTTGACCATCCTGCAGATGCTGGATACCAGGTACCTACAAGGGGGGTCTCATGGGGGTTCATAGCCCCAAACTACCAACAGGGGTTGGCCCATTACTGGCTTGCCTTGTGAATTATGCTCACAACTGGAGGCAAATTCCGAAGAGCCTCACACACCTGAGGAGAAGGCGGACACACACTATAAGGCCAAAGCTAGGCCCATAAGAAGATAACAAAGATGATTATTTATTTTATACTACTTTATTAATTTCTACATGGGACAGACATTGTTGGTGTCAGACCCATACCAGAGGTCACAGGGATAAGCCAGTTCACATTGGTCCTAGACTGCTTTGTTTTTATTCTCATGTCAGACCTTTTCTCCCATCATGTGAAGAAAGGCACCTATCTCAATCTTCACTAGAACACCCAAGTGCAAAGGGGTAGGGCGTAGGGGAGGCAGAGCCCCACAGAAGATAGGCACAGGTCTCAGCATATGGGTATCTCAATTAACCCCATGCAGTCAGATACCATCTCCTGATATCCTTTTATTAACATCACGTCATGGAAGGCAGGATATAGAGAAAAGGGGGTGAAACACCCATTGAGAGTACTGCACCTGGGCCCCACTACAATGGGGTTATTAACATTCTACAAATTTTAATTCAGAAACACAACATATGACCTATTAACATTCAACAGGTGACCAGTCCACAGCAGGAAACATATTTTGCATGGCTGTAGTCAGCTATAGGCTATATTCAAAGCTATGCTTTCACATTTACATATGATAAACACCACCAATTGTTCATATACCCATGTATTTAACTTTAGGCACCTGAGAAGCATCATTGGTCAGTGAGTTCATTCATATGGATACAGATGAGCACAAAATGTAACTGTCTACAGACCAAGTATTAAATTGTTTGACTGTTAACTGAAGCAAAGACTTGTTTGAAATGATATAACTAGTAATGAGTATTTGTTACCATGAAAACTACCAACTGTACTGCAAGTTTATTTCTGGGTCAACTATGCAGTGTTACTAGCTGTGGTCTGTGGGTATGACTTGGAAATTTCTTTTATTATGCAGACCTAATGTTGCAAATGTTCCATTTTGGTAGGCCATTTATGGAGGAGAAAAAAAATGCAACTGGGCTGAGTATTCAAACTCCTAATAATTTTGATGGCTAAATGTGGCCTTCAAAACTAAGATGCTGGATTCCTCAAATTTTGTGGCAATGAAAATAAAACACCCTAATTGGGACAGATTTTCAGAAAGTGGTAAGTATTCACCATCTGAAAAACAAAAAAATTCAGGCTCTTTTAAAGGTATCTAGAACTGTGCACCCAAATTCAATAATTACTTTGAAAACATTGGCCTTCAATTCATTTTCTTCCCCTAGGTTTTGTTAGGAAGCTTTGTCTTTCACATTTGTTTAAAATGCTTTAAACTATTTACTTAGAGAAATGTGGTATGTGGAAAAAGAAGAATGGTTCTTGGCTTCTTGATCTTCCTGCATAAATGAAGCCAACCATTAACAAAGCAGGGGGAGGGGAGATTGCACACTTCTGGTGGGACAAAGTGAAAAAAAACAAGCAGCTTGTGAACTCAGCCCCACCTCCTTTGATCCTTGATGCTGACTGCTGATATATTAGAAAATTATATATACGAAATAAAAGACAGTAATGCAGGTGCTGTGATCTCCTCCAAGAGTCAAATCCTAATCCTTTTAAAGTCAGTGGAAAACTATGGACTTCCAAGAGAAAAAAAACTGACCCTAAAGCAAGCAAAGCAGATGTTACCAATAAAAATGGTACCAATTTTTGTTGTTTTCCAATATGCGGGCTTCAGACAAATAGAAGGAGGGAGGGCATGAATTCAAAGCCTCACCACTCAAAGCCAGGGCCTTTTGGTCTCCTTTAGAGGAATGAGACTTGGAAAAATGATCAGTCCCAGACATGTATGCAATGCGCAGAATAAAGCAAACTGAAATTTTTGTACTAAAAATATTCCCAGCAACAAAATGGAGTTTTGCCCATGAAAATTTCCCAGTTGAATCCAAATAGACCTATTAATTCAAATCAAAATGAATATTTTGTTTTTGAAATGGTTGTGTACAAATTGAAAAATTGCAAATGAGAAATATTTTAACTGCAGTGTTTGGAGTGGGCCTGGGCAGGATTCTTTTTGTGGGGGGCTGCTTTTGGACTGCGAACTTATAGATTCTGAACATCTGTCACCAACTGTAACTATGTAACCCTGTTCTTCTTCTGTGCCTGAGCAGTATAGGATAGGAAATAAGTCTGTTACAGGCCCAGGTAAAGGACATTGACTCTTACTCCCTGTAGCAGTTCATGATTTAGTTTTCAAGGTTCCTATTGTGTTGGCCAAGGTAAAAGCCATTATACATGCTAAGTAGAGCTGTGCGAAACAGTATCGTTCCGCTTCGACTTCTGTTTCTAGGAACCAGTGTTTTGTTTTGAGTTTTGTTTTGTTTCAGAATCAGGGCAGCGGGTCTCTGCATGAGCTGATATGCCCTGGGCCCCATACCAGAGACAGCCAAGAAGGATGCAGGGCCTGGTTCAAATCAGCTCATGCAGGGATCTGCCCCTGCCCCAATCCCGGGGTGGGAGCAGATCTCCTCACAAACTGATTTGCCCCCGGGCCTGCCTGCCGCTGGCCCCAGGCAGCAGCACCAGCCTCCTGTGATCCAGGAGGCAGACTGGGGACCCACACCCAGGGAGCAGTCCAGCACAGCCCCCACAGCCCTCCCAGGGGTGCGGGCAGGCCCCATCTGCCTGCTGGATGACAGGAAGCTGGTGCTGCCAGCTGGGGACAGCAGCAGCACCAATCTTCCCAGCGCTGGGTGCAGACTGCAGGCTGAGTGGATCCCAGGCCGCAGGAGCAGCCTCTTGTGATCTGACAAGCCGATCAGGACCCCTTACACCCCCGGGAGGAGTCCGGCACAGCCCTGCAGCACCCCTAGGGGTACGGATGAGCCCCCAATCTGTCTGCCGGAAGACAGGAGGCTGGTGGTGCCAGCTGGGCGCAGCCCATGCCAGGAAGATCGGCGATGCCACTGCCCCAGCCAGCAGCACCAGCCTCTTGTCATCCGGCAGGCAGATCAGGGGCTTGCCTGCACCCCTGGGAGGAGTCCACCACAGCCCCACAGCCCTGCCGCGGGTGCAGATGAGCCCCCGATCTGCCTGCCAGATGACAGGAGGCTGGTGCTGCTGTCTGGGGCCAGCGGCTGCACCAATCTTCCCAGCACCAGTTCCAGCCAGCAGCAGCAACCTCCTGTCATCCAGCAGGCAGACCAGGGGCCTGCACTCCCAGAGGAGTCCGGCTGTTGCTGCTGGCTGGGACTGGTGCTGAGACCAGTAAGCCTGACTTCGAAACTCAAAATGTTTCGAGTGCCACTGTTTCATTTCAAAGCTGTTTTGCAGGGAGCCCTGTGCTGAGCTCAGCTCAGCAGTCTGCAGAGGGGAGCTTGGGAGGGCTCCAGATGAGTTTCACCTGCAAGCGACCAGTTGCATGTCAGACTCTGGTGGAGCGCCATGGCAGCTCCAGGGTACTGGAGCCCCTGTGCCTGCACTTGCTGGCTGCCCATTGAAGGTTCCTGCTCCCTTTTCTTTGGCTCCATTAGACTGCAACTGGTGGTCCCTGCCACACGCAGACGTCCTCTTCCCAGCTACCCAACCAGTTGGATGGAATCGCTCTGCAGGGCAGCGGTATAGTGACTTGGGGGGGTGGGGTGGGCACCAAAATACAAGTTTTCCCAGGCATTATCTTTCCTAAGGCCGGCTCTGACTGTAGCAGAAAGCTGTAGATAAGCTGTTTTTTTTTCAGAGCTGGCAAATCAAGTATGCAAAGAGTATGATTAGTGTTATTACAGAAATGGAAGTACATATTTTTCATCTCTAAATTTAAAGTAAAATGCTATTAATCAAGTACAGGAACAACTCTCCTGAAGAACATTTTTTTGCTGTTCCTGCTGTTATAACAGGGTTTATTTTAGTGGTTTGGATAGGTCACTATTTTTGAAAGTGTGATAGGATACATATACCTGTGAGAGATTTAATTAACAACTCAGAAGCAGATGCAAACAAATAGGAAATGTTTCTTACACAGAAATACTTTGCTATTTAAGAGGCTCTCAAAATACTTTCAAACATTTTTAGCCTCACAAAATGTCCACTGTTAGATATGTATAATATTATCTCTGATAATATCAGTTATCAGAGATAACTGATAGTAAAACTAAGGCTAGGTGACTGATGAAAAAAGTCCTGGTAAGCCATTTGGTGCATCTCCCTGTGAGTAAAAGATTTATTCAGATGCAATAATATTTTGGTAATATTTGCCCAGCCTAATTTTAAATGTTCCAGTCACTGAGATACTTCATTGCAAGATACTTTCACAATCCAAGACATTTTTGATGTCATTCCTCATATTTAGTTTTTTCCTTCCTGAAATTTAATGAATTATTTCGTAACACACTTTAACAAATAAGCATTATTTTAGTGTTCAAAGGGTTTTGCATTATCTTGGCTAATTAGCTATCAACACTGTTGAATAAGTAAACATTGTTATTCCCTTTTTTTCCACTTAAGGAAACTAGGACAGAATCTGTAACTTTTTCCAAGGCTACAAACAAGAGTTAAAACAGGCTCACCTGCCTCCTACTTCTATATTTAATGTGCTAGATTATACCTCATTTCTACCCATCAACACCTTTGTATTCATATATAATTTCTACTTACTCAATACCATGAGCAAATATTCATATTTTACATTAGTTATCATGAGCCAGATTTTATGTATTTGTTTTGGGCATGTATTTGTGATGTCACCTTGGACTATACTAAGAGAGATATTGATACATGGTTTCAAGTTTTACAGGAATACATTAATTTCACAGGATGCCAATCAAAGGAAGGCTGAGGAGAACGTGTGTATATTTCTTCTTTACATAAGAGTTAACTAATCCATAAGAGAAAAGACTCTTGGTCAGAGTTAAAATAGCCCCAGAAATTTCACTGAGTCCTCCCTAAAGAAAAAAGACTTTATACCACCTGGTTAAACTATTTCTGTACTATCATCTCAATCAGAATGTCATGGATAAATAAAAGAACAAACAGTGAAAAAAAACATACTATTTTAGTATGAAAGAGGGGGGAAATATGGTTTTCTATTTATGCTATGATTTATTATTTGAAAATACAGACTATGGGAGCTTTATTGCTAACATTTTCCAGCATCTGTGTAATTGAGATAAGCCTGTATGCAGCTACCATTACATAGCATTTTACATAAGCAAGGAGACTTCTGTTACCAATTACTAATCTGAATAACCAAGTTGTACTGCATAGAGCTATATATCTTATGTTGTTCAACTTAGGAAAAAAATACATTTACCTTGAATTTATCAACAATTGAGAAAACAAAACATTTCAGGTCTGATCCTCAGTTGGTGCGAGGATCCAACACAACTTCATGGACTTTAGTATAGCCCAGATTACAATATGTCTCAAGGGAAAGGCCAGTTACCTAGTGTGTTTACTCTTCCATTGCCCAAATAACAGTGCCCAACCAAGCTTTATTTCAGTCCACTTTGATGTTCTGCCCTAGGAATGTAAAGAATGGATGAACAGAGTGTAAAGGGTAAAACATGTAGAAACCAGAAGCAGTAAATTTAGGCACTCTTAAAGAATCATAGGAAGTTAGGCCTGTGCGAAGCAGCAAGTATTCACTTCAGATTTGGATTTGGCCAATTTAAAAGGACAATGATGCTATTTGGAGATCTGAATCAGTCCCAATTCGATTCGGCCAAATCAGATCCGAAGATTCAGTGATGCTTTGGAGATTCAGCCATAGACTAAACAGGTAGCAGTCTTTACCATGCCGGAGACAGCTGCCTCCAGCTGGTAAGTCTGTTGTGGTGGGTGGAGGGGGAAGGGAAGGGGCATGGGGAGGTGGGCAGATCAACGCCCCCACAGTGAGGGAGGGATTGGAGCTGGGGCACGGGGGTGGGCTGTGGGGGGGGGGGGGGGGGGGGGGGGGCACAGGATGTGGATGTGGCAACCCTGGGAGTGGAGGCTATGTCCTGCTGCTGTTTTCCCAGCTGGGGTGGAGGTGGGGAAACGAGATGCAGGCGCAGCTCGCTCAAGGTGGAAGGGGGCAAGTGGCAGCAGGACATAACTCCTGCTCCCAGACCTGCTGCGCCCACATCCCATGCCCGCCCTATGACAGGGGCAAGCTTTCATGCCTGGTGCAAGCACCGGTCTGCCCCCTGTCTACGGGTCAGCCACCTACCTCACTCACCTGCCATGCCTTGATGTAATAATATTGATGTGATAACTAGGCGGGAGGCTGCCCATTATACACCCTGATATTGGGGGGGGCTATCTGTGGCTCCATTCCAGCCTACACATGGCCCAAGTCTCACAGATGGCATCTCAGGCAGCCAACTCACCCGTCCCCTTCACCCATTAGCTGTGGCCCTTTCCCTAGGACCTTCAACTTCCCTTTTAAGGCCTGGCCCCATCTCAGGCCAGTTGGGACTCTATATGGGCATCCCTCATGGTAGGCCCCTGGCCCTTTTGACCCCTATCTGGGTGCTGACTCCAGCATTGACCAGTCAGGTCCCTTGGGTTAGGTCTAAGCCACCTGCCCGCACTCAGGGATTGGGGTCCCCCATTCGTGGCTCAGGTGCTTCACAAAGCATGCCAGGCCCCATGGGGTCACTTACCCACAGCACGCTCAGCAGCTTCAAGAAGCTTACCTGGCCTTCCCTGGATTAGATGGTTCCTATAACCCACCCAAAGGTGAGGGCTGGAGTTAAGGCATACCTACCCACCTTCCACCAGGGTAATAATAGCCTGGCATTTTCCTGGGGTTCCCACGCCATTGAAAGCCCCACCAGACAACCCACTCCCAGCAGGGTGCAGCTTTAAGTCATGCTCAGGACCAGAACCTTGTGCTCCTACCTGCAGAATGTTCCCATGCAGCAGCTCAGCCAGGCAATGTTTCTTGCCTGGCTCCCAGCAGCAAACTGCTCTTGTTTATATAGGCAGCCAGGGTTCTAAAATGGCCACCATAATCAAACACCTGCTGGCTGTTTGATCTAGCCTTTAAAGTGGCAGGCACCACTGGTGCCCTGCCACAATAAACTATATGTAGCCAACTGTAATATGTGACCTCTACAATGCCAGGTCACCT
>NW_005842892.1:310306-314125 GCF_000455745.1 Alligator sinensis
CCCCACCCTGGCGGGGCCACTTGGCCCCGGCCGCACCCCCTACCTCACTGTAGGGGTGTTGATCTGCCCCCCCGCCATGCCACTTCCCTCTCCCCTCCACCCACCACAAGAGACTTACTAGCTGGACGCAGCTGTGTCCAGCGTGGTGAGAACTGCTGCCTGTTTAGCCTATGGCCAAATATCTGAAGCAGCACTGAATGATTTCTGAATCAATTTGGAGGCTTCAGATTCAATTCAGACCTTTAAATTGGTCTCCCGATTCGATTCAGATTCAGAGATTCAGCCACCAAATTGAGCCAAATCTCCTCTGAATTGAATCAGCTACCAAAGCTTCACACAGCCCTAGGAAGAATGAGTATGAGCATGTGTGAAGGGATGCAACAGCTCCACCAGTCCCAAGAACATGAACTCTACAGGCACATCCAGACAAGCACGCACGTGTGTTTCCCTGGAGGCAAACAGCAGTGGCACAGTTGTGCCGCTGCTACTTGTTCCTGGGGAATGCCCATGCACATGCACTCTGACATGCAGCAAGTTGCCCCAGGTAAGGCAGGAAAGGCTGGGTCCAGTACCTGGGCTGGCCCCAGCAGGCTTCTCTGGGGTTCTGGGAGCCTCCTGAGGCTCCAGCAGCAGCAATCCAGTGTGCAGAACATAGCTGGCAGCTGGAATGTGACTCTGGCCAGCCAGGGTCTGGTTTCGGGCAGTGCAAGCTGCCACCATGTGCACAGCCCCACTTTTTTCAAGTGTGTTTTTTTTTTGACACCAGGATCTCCCAGTGTCAAAAAACCTATTGCACTGCAAATAAGCATGGCAAACACCTACATATTTGGTACATGCAGTTTGTGGCACAGCAGACAGGTCTGTGGCAGCACATACCACATGGGCGCATTTGTCTGGATGTGGCCTAACAGTTTTGCAAAATATTTTCCCATCTGACTGCTGCAGCATTTATCAGTTAACAGCTGGCACTGTAAAAGGTAAGATTTTAATTGTATTTACTGTAAAAGTCAGAGATTTCGTATTGCTGAAGAGCTTTCTTGGGCAAGTTCTGTGAGTAAACTGCAGACAATTATATTACAGAGCACTTCACAGATCCAAAGATGAGTGTGTGATACTCATTAAAAATGAAAGAAGATGCCCATATCCCTGTAGTTATGATGCAAAGATCTTACCACTTTCTCTGGCTGCAAAACCAGCCCTTAAAAATAAATAAATAAAGAGAGAGAGAGAGAGAGAGAGAGAGAGAGACTTTGAAATTGTTGTCTTGCTCTCTTCCTTTACATGGCTGAAATAAAAACCCCATGCTGATTTGCATAATTTCTGCATAATTTTCTATGAAGATGAACACACACAATAGGAAAAAAACTTTATAAAAGCTCTAACATCAGGCAGCAAATTACATTGCAAGTTTGATACAGACTCTATGAGTTTGTCTACACTGCAGTTAGAGATGTGATTGCAGTAGATGTTGGCATACTCAATGAGGCTAGCTTTAATCTGGCCAGGGTGGGTACTAAGTAAAATGAATCCATGGCAGGATAGGTTTCAGTACAGGTTAGCTGCATGAATAAGCACCCTAGTTCTGGACAGGCTTATACAGTCCCCTTTACAGATGACTGGTACCTGAACTAGTTGGTTTGTTTCTAGCTCAGGTATATCTATTGTGATCAGACCTCCAGTTGCCACACAGGCATAGCCCAAGCCTTTTAGGGCATGGTGACAGTTTATAAACTCCATCCTAATATATTTCTGCAACTACTTATGACTGCTGAAGTGTAACAAAGTGATAGTTCCACTTCTTTATATACTGTAACTGCATGTTACAACATCCTTTTCTCATTTGACTCAATTGATGGTTAGCCCAGCATCATTATCCTGATATAAGACAACTATATACAATTAGCATTGAGCATAGTAATGGACACTTTAATTTACTGGATGATAGTAAAAAAATACATGAAGTCCAAAAGTGGGTTTTATAGATGGCACAGTTATTACAATACTTACATTAATGGAAGAAGAGAGCTAGTGAAAGACAGCATGGTCCCCTGAGACAGGGATTATTAGAAGAGCTCAGCATTAGCCTTTTTGTTCCTGCCAATACTAATGGGATTTTTTTCTTTGGCTTCCAAAGCAGCAGAGTTAAGCTGATACTCAGTACTTTGGAAAGTCCAACTGTCTCCTCCCCCTTAGTTTCTAAATCTAAGACAATTCAAGTTTTATCTGCAGATCTGGACAGGAAGTAAAGAGGGATCTTCTCTTTAAACCAATGATCTCTCATGAAAACTTTTGAGTAATTATCCCACATACATACTTGACCCTGCTCTGAAATACTTGTACTTTATTTAAAGTGAGTTCAGCTTTCCATGATTTTATTGCCGATATTTCTTTAATCTAGGCAGTGTGCACATTTATCAAGTATTAGAGAAATTATTGGGGTATCTTGACATGAGCTGCAATTGCTTAAAAATATTTGGGACATGGGGGTGGGATCCTTCTCAGTTCCAAACGGACTTTCTTTTCAAATTTCAAGTATTACCAACTTTCGTTGTCTCCTTAGATCAACTAGCTCAGCACTAAACACCTACTTCTCCACCTTTTCAAAACTACACAAACCTGACAAATATCTTGCTGAATACAGTTGCACAGTAATTTTACTAACCGTATATGACGAGACCATGGAAGTAATGACTCCAAAGAAAAGCTTTCAAACTATCATCTTTATCTTGCTTTCTAAATAACGTGGACATTGTTTTCAATGTGCTCATTTCATTACAATGAAATGTTCTGGTTTTGTTCTGGGGGAAAAAAAGAAAAAACAAAGATTTCTATGGCTTTTCTTCACAAATAATTTTATTTTGTCTCTGGTTGATGTTGGGAATTCTCTGGTTCTCACAAAATTGTGCCTTAAGGAAGAACTGGGAGAAGTAATCAGCAAGATTACAGCAGCTAAAGAAACATCCTATTAGGACTACTGCAGCATTGCCTTTAAATATGATACAGCAAAAGAAGAACCACCAAGAACAACCACTCTCCACTTAGAAGTCACGTACCTACAAAATGCAATACTTGAAATGGCAAGGGCAAGAGCTTTGTTTTATAGTCATATTAAATAGATAGCTGCCTTTCATTTAAAGACCTTTTTGTGACAAAGCAGCAGAAAAGTAGCATATTAAATAAAAGTAATCTACCTCCTTCAAGTCCTATAACAAGTGCTAGAAGCTATGTTTCTGCTGCTTTGATTTTTCACAGGGGTTATATTGGGCATATGTTTGTAGGGAACACTTATCCCTACGTACCATCCTTAATGGATTAAGGTAATTTACACTGTTTTGACTATCAGTGGGCGCGTCTACAAGTGCACATTTACTGCGCAATAATCTAGGTTACTGTGCAGTAACCAAAAATTACTGCTCAGTAGGGGTGTGTGTCTACATGTGCACACCCATACTGTGCAGTAACTATGGTGACTTATGCTGATTTGGGCATACATTTGATACCTGCATGATGAAATTTGATATCTGCAATTAGTTACTGCTCAGTAACACATGTATAGATGCCTTACTGCGCAGTAGCTAACTTTAGTCCCAAGTCAGTCCATACACAGCATTACTGCACTTTAATGGCTGCATGTGTAGATGCCGGCCTAAAAAAACACCTACTGTGCAGTAAGTTACTGCAAGTGTAGATGCTTCCAGTAAATACCTTTTAAATTGAAAGCATCTCTCTCTCATTTTCTAACTTGCTACTTTGAAGGACATTTTTCTAATGCAACAACTAAATATACAGCCTGCCTATTCAAAATGCTGGCAGCAGGAA
>NW_005842892.1:314156-320078 GCF_000455745.1 Alligator sinensis
AATAACATGGGTTTATGCTGAAATAGTCCTGTGGAGGATCATGTTTTCCATCCCAAGTTCGATTTTTCCTCTGTGAATCACCCTTTGTTTCAAGAACTTTGACTCTCATGTATTTGTTTAAGGACTTGCCCAATGTTTTCACAAGGTGATTGTTCAAGACCTTTGGTAAAAAAAAGGTATGCTTTGTCAGCCCTGACACCTTATTTGATATAAGGAAATGTATACTTTAATGAGCCTTCAAAAAACAAACATTAGAAATGGCAGGAACAAGAAAAGAGCGCTGTCCAGATTTCTCTTCCTTGTTCCCTATCACATATTCCAATCTTCTCTAGTATCAAACTGTAGAACATTTTGAATTACTTTATACTTTTTGTACGCTGCCTCTCTGTCTTTAGTACATATATTCATTAGTTACATAAACATTATTACTAGACCTATAAGAAACCCCACAGAGTTAGAGACAGGAAACAAATAGGAATAAACAGCTAATTTTTACAATGGCAAACAGTTCACAGTGACATGCCTTAGGGTTTTGGTCCAATGTTGATTTATTTTAAAATGTCTATTTTCTTTCTTATAAAAGATCTCCAGTGAAAAAAAGCCATGATCCCTTAACCTCTCAGAACGCCTATCTTCTGACCCAGTATAAATATTAGTTTTGTACCCTGCTTCACCCTCTTAGACCAAATAATTTTAATACTGCTTCACTTATTATTATTAAAAATAGTAGTAAAAAGAATAATAATATTAAAAGATCATAGGAAAAGAGAAAGTGAAGAGATCTTATGAGGTTGTCTAGTCCAGCCCCTTGCTCAAGGCAGGATGCTGCCCTGAACAACCCGTCTCAGCCAAGTGTTTGTCTAACCTGCTCCTGAAAGTTTCCGGGGATGGAGTTCACAGCTTCTCTAGGTAGTCTGTTCCAATGCTCAACTATCCTCAAAGTCAAAAAGTTCCTCCTAATCTCCAACCTAATTTTCCTCTGCTGCAACTCAAGGACATTGTTCCCAGCAAAATCCCCTAGAGCCACAAAAAAAATAGACTATCACCCTTCGGGTATTTGAAAATTGTTATTGAATCCCCACTAAATCTTTTCTTTCCAGACCAAATAATTTAACTCTTTCAGCTTTTCCTTATAAGCATACATATCCCATATGCATTACTGTAGTTAGGGGCCAAGTCAAAATGAAGCCCATTATGCTAGGCACAGAGTAAAGCAGCTGAAGGTCCCTGCTCCAAAAGAACTAACAGATTAAATAGACAAAGACACACACAAGGGGTAGGACAAAGGATCTGCACATACAATATAGTGGCAGCAAACATCATGCTAGGTCTATGATTCTGTGTGTGCATACATGTGTTTCATAAAGAGGGAGTAAAATTAGAAGTGGAATTGCTCATCTGAAAGAAGAAAAAAAAACAAAGACAAAGGGGTTGGGGTAGGAGAAAAAAGGGTAAAGGGAAAGGGGCAGATATGGAGAAAAGCTGCAATGTTAGAATAAATGGTCATTCAGCACAAAAGTCCACTGAAAAGCATAAGAAGTTCCTTCATTGTCCAAAGTCCTTGACTGCTTCTGCAGCTGTTCCTACCAGCTGACTCCTCTTCAGTTTTTCCTCAAGGGGGGGGAAGCACCTAGGTCTTAATGCCCCTATAATGTGTGTTTTGGGGAAAAGTGCTATTTACAGTAAAAAGATCACCTTTCCATAGATCACCTAACACAAATGCTTTATTTCTGTGCCTGCTTGTACTAAAAGTTTTCAATGGGATGACAGTTTCAACGATTTTTCCAAAATAACCTCCAGCTCCTCTCCTGAGTACTATGCTGGATATTTGTCCACTTATCTCATATCTCTATGCTCTTGGACTCTATATTTGACACACATTTACACTGAACACCTTTTGCCATCTATTGACCCAGGCAAAATAATCCAATTCCTGTTGAGGCTGCTTACATTATATTTCATTTCATGGGAGTGGTAGAGTGATGCTGAGTATAATGAGGTCAGAGTATCTGTGGTGGTTCTGAGAAATGTGCCCCTAATGGTGTATGTGAACCGTCCCTTTTATTTTTTCTCTGAGAGTACATTCTGGTGCATAGTTTATTTTTCCCTCTTTTAAAACAGCATAGTAAACTAACTAAATAAATAAATAAAAAACTGTGTTGACTCTTGGTGCTCACACTTGATGAAAAATGTCTTGCATTTGAAAGCTTGTCTAACTCTATCCAAACTATACAGTTGGTTCAATATAACCCTAAGAAATCCTTGCTTCTTACCTCATATTTCATAATCTCTTCTCTAATGTAAATATCTGCAGGTGAAGTCTTTGTTTTTTAGTACATCCAGCCATCTACATGTCACGAGGGACCAAATACATGCATCAGGGCAGAATAGGAAAAAGGCCATTGCGGCTAACATAATAGACCTCTATTATGTTAATCCTACCTATAACAGATTCTAATTGAATCTATTTCTTGGTTGGCCCAAGTTTTCATGCAACTCTTCTGTTCTATAGTATGGAATGTTCTTTATTACAGAGGCATCCCTGGACACGCAATTTAATTGAAAGAAACAGTGGCTTAATTCTTATTGTCCAATACAGATTAACTGGATTTGCTTAGAGCTATACCCACACCGCTTCCAGTATAGTAAGCAAGAATTGCAAAGCAGACTGCTTTTCCCCCTGGCATGTATAGCTCAAAAAGTAGGATTCTGTGTACCTATACAAAGAACAGCAAGTCACTGATTATTTACATAAGAATATTAGGCTCCTACTTTTTAAAGGAATCATTCGGAATGTGAGAGACCTGGGTTCAGTAAATTCCTCTGTTCAAGTGGGTTCAAACCTATATCTACAACTGTCTTGAATGTCTACATACCAGGATATAGACCTGGGGCGGGAGAATTTTCATGTTCCTGTTCAGAGTGTGCAAGATTCAGAGAGGGAGAGAAGAAGAGTGGTTCAGGTACACACCTCAGACTGGGGAGTCATAATTTTCCTTTCCTGACTTAAGGACTTTTGATTTTTAGATAATAAACTCTGACATTATGTTGTATGCATAAAACTAAGACTCACTCTTCTAGTTTCTATATTTCCTTCAGACCTATGCATAAAATAAGAACTATGCTGGTTGGCCTGGCCAGGACTTTGTGCACAGAAACTTAAGGTCACCTATTAAATTCAGGCATCCACAAAGTAGGATTGCAGTTTTTGACTTCTGCAGAACTTAGGCTCCCTTTCTTATCTGGGTTCACACTTGATGTATTACAGGAGTCTGGCATAGTCAGGAGCCAGCACAACAGGCAGGCTAACCAGTCCTGAGCTGGCCCTGGTTAGCTGAGTGAGTCTGGCTGTAGTGACAGAAGTTATAGTTTAGAGATGCTCCTAACAGGAGACTGAGGAAGCTGGGAATGGAGAGATGGTCCCTCAGTTAGAAAGCAGAGAGAGAGAGAAAGGGCCTACAGAAGTTTCCTACTGCTTCACAATTAAAGTTTGTTTTTCAGTTGTTCTCATTCATGTGTTTATTGAACCTAACAATTATTATGTGGTGTCAGGAGTGATGAATGAGAAAGAACTGGAAAGAATTTTAGTTTCAAACTGAAAAAGAAGTTGGAAACAGAGCAAGCAGAGCCATGTGAAAGGACAAGGACCTCTGTAAGTCACCTTTCTGCACAGTTATGGAAACTTTGCAACTTCCACTTGCCATGGGGGCAGAAGAGAAAAATGACCAAATCAAATCTGCAATCTTCTTGGATATTGTGGAGGAAGAAGCCGTCACTGCTTATAACAACTTTACCTTCACAAAAAGGTAAAAGTATGAAATTAAGTAAAATATTGTCCAAATATGAGTACTGCATGTCAAAAAAGAATGAGACCCTTAAATGACAGATTTTATTTTATGTGCAGACAAACAACAGGAGAAAGTATAGATCAATATGTAACTGAACCAAAGAGACTGAGTGAGAACGGTGCTTTTGGGAACTTGACAGAATCTCTGATTAGATAGGATTACTTGTGACATTGCAGATACTGCATTACAAGAAAGGCACAAGAGAGATTTGTCCTTAGAAAACACTGTCCAAACGGGCAATACAGCAGAAACTGTGAAGGACCAGGCTGTGGAGTCAAATGTACCAAAAGGGGTCATCCATGCAGTAGCCATGAAAGAATGCGGCCAGAAAAAGTCACCTTACAGGGTGGAATTTTCCATTGGCAAGGAAATGCTAAGAGAGAAAGAGAGCAAATAAGCAGACATGTACCAAGTGTGCAAGGTAACATGGCCCCAAATGTTGTGCTCCATTTGGAAAGCTCTGTTTTAACTGTTACAAAAGGAACCAGTTTGCCAAGTGCTGCAGACCACAAACACAAAAACCTCATGTGCACATAGTTGAGCATAAAGTGGAGAAGGATGATTTTATATATACAGTTGAATCAAGCAATATCAGTGAGAAGGACTGGATTTTGCTAGTAGAAGTAGAATGAATGATGGTTTCATTTAAACTTGACACAAGCACCAGAGAACAAGTTACAACTTGACCAGAGCATAGATATAGAAATTTAAACTTGGAGTGAGTCTAACGAACATGAAAATAACTAGCTAGTGAAAGGGAGATGCCTTGCTAGCATTCATTAAAAAAACAAACAAAAAGCCCACACACAGAGTACACAAACTCCCATTCATTGTGGTACCCAGGGAGATGACACCAATTTTAGGTCTGAGCTTGTGAGAAAGTGAATCTAGTTAAGTGCATGCTTGCAGTACAAGAAGACACAACATTCATGCCTCCCAATGATCCTCTTAGCCATCACAGCCCAATCTGCACAATCTTAGAAAAACAAACAAACAATTGTTTCAGAACACAAGGAGCAACCATGTCCATGTAGGAAGAAATATCAGTACAGATGCAAATACGATCATGCAAAAAGAGAAAAATCAGCCCCAGTAGCTAATGAACTTTGTGCTACGGGGAAAACATAGCTGCCAAAAGTGCAAGTGAGTCAGATCCCAGTATAAGGATTCAAGTCTATAAAGACTTGAAGGAAACGTTCCCACCAAAAACAAATCAGAAACTGAATCTGATACTTTGTTGGTCTTAAAAGGAAGTGAAGCCTCCTGAAAGACTCACAGACTTGCTAAAAGAACTACAGGAAAGTGAGTGGTAGAGATTCACTCCAGAGTGATATGATACTAGCCACTCCTCTATAGATGGGCATTGATTTTTGTAGTTACTTCTAAGAGGGAAGATGTGGTGATAAAATTATAATTTAGAGATGCTTAAGAGGAAACTGAGGGATTTGGTAACTGGGAGATGGTTCCTGAGTTAAGACGCAGTTTTTAAGTTAGAATTTACTGAGTAGTTGAGTAATGGAAGAGCAATGATTCCTGAGAAAGGCATGACACTGGATGCAGGCTACAAAGTTACATTATCCACTATGGCCCAATCATGCAAACAGATGTGTTGTTCTTGAACTGCATAGGCTACAGTGAACTCTACATGACTGCAAGGATCTGCTTTGGCACGTCTATTTGTTCCCACCAGGCTCCTTGGACTACAAAAGGGCCGTACAGGCTAATCATTTTTAGGAACTTAGACATTTAGTGGATTTCACACCATCCAAATTGTGTGTCCTGGCTTCCAGTGATTCTCAGCCAGGGTGTAGGGCACCCTGAGTTGCCACAAGGTGCAATGATACAAGCTTCGTACAGCCCTACTGCTTCAGTAGCCCATTCAATTCAGAGGAGATTTGGCCTGATTCGGTGGCCAAAACTCCAAATCGAATTGGGAGACCCATTGATATCTCTAAATCAGATCAGGAGCCTCCGAATTGATTCAGAGATTTGGCCATAGATTGTATGGGCAGGCACTAGGCAGCGCTGGCAGGAGCAGCTAGAGAAGCAGCTGGCAGCTCCAGGAGAAGCTGTG
>NW_005842892.1:320215-328248 GCF_000455745.1 Alligator sinensis
CTGCCCTCCCCCCCTGCCTGTATAGTCTATGGCTGAATAAGATTCAGCACCAAATATCTTCAGATTCGGCCAAGTCAAATTGGGACAGTGATTCGAATCACCAAATTGAATCACTGTCCCTCCAAACCCGAATCCAAAGCAAATACTTTCCACTTTGCACAGGCCTAATAAGCAGGTATGAAGAGATAAGTGCAGGCTCAGGCTTATCCCTACCTGGCTGCTCCCTCACCCTTGCTGCGCAGCCCCTGTGTAATGAGGTAAGCACTGTAATAAATAATGAACGACTTGGAAAGGGGGTGCTGCTCAATTCATAAAAGTTATGGCGAGGAGGAGAAAATCTTGAGTCTAAAAAGGTTGAGAACTATTGCTGTACACAATGCATGGGGAGAGTGAAGTACTTGTAAGAATGGGATCCACAAATCCAGGAAGCTGAAACAGAAAGGCAGGGGGGAGGGGCACAGAATCTTAACCCCGACCCCTTCCTAAATCTAGGCATGCCTCTCCACATGGGATTCAAAACCCTGAGCTTCCTCTAGATCCAGAGGCCAGCTGGATGCAAAATGCTACCAAATCAAATCCATGATATGACAAATCTTTATGTCCTGGCTTGCTTGAAAGCTGCTTCATTTCCTCCATTCTAAGACTGATTAAATATCAGCACAGTCCCAAGCCTAAGTAGAAGCATACATAGCTGTCCACAGCCCCACAGGACCATTATAACACCCAAGGGTTGGCAGGATTTAGAAGAACTCTAGCCATGCTGTCTTTTCCCTGTGTCATTTCTTAGGAGATTGTGATGTAGAAACTGCTGTGTTGAGTGTATTCTACCTCCACATCCCTCTGTAGATGGAGTGTGTCCAAAGGAGCTGGATCTGTCATTAATGACTGCTTTGCACTGTCACTTGTGATAGGCACCAGTCTGAAGTGGCTTTGACTACATTATCTGCAAACTGAGTAGGGAAATCAGTAACACTGCCAGCACCAAGCATGAGGAGAGAAAAAAAAATTAGTAGTATACTTTGGGTTTTTTGGGGGGGGGTTTTAGGTGTTTATACACATGCTCTGGGAGTGAGGGGACAAGGGGGAGTGTTTTAATTAGAGCTTATTGAATGAGCTTTAGTTAAAGTGCCCCTGCCACCATTTTTCAGTGCAGGGACACTGATGCACGTGACACTGGAGTCTGCTGGAGCCTAGTAATTACCACTCTACAGCAGACTTGATTAATCGAGTCTGCTCTGACACACTGTAATTACAACACATCGGAGCAGCCCTGCTGCACGTGTATAGGCATCCTTTGTTTTTTGGTTTTGTGCATTTATGGGATGCTCTCAAGTCAAGGTTTCAAAGTTGCCTCTGCAACCAGGAGAGGAAGAAACAAAAAACCTAAAATATCTCATAATCATTTGACTGCAGAAGCCAGGGCTTTATGGTGGGAAAAAGTTGAGATTCTCAAGTTTCAAGGGCTGGCAACACTGGGTAAGGCTGAAGGTCTTCAACTAAACAAAGTTGGTTACTATGTAATGGGATCTATACACATACAAGAGCTATCGACTAAACTTACAATCTAAACATTTCTTGCAAAGTGCAGTTTAATGTAAGCATTTGCCTAGCAATTTGTTCTTCTCTCTCTCAGTTGTTAGTAAGAATAGTTAAACAACTATTTTTGTTTAATTAGTTAAATAAATTAATGCATTCTTCCTGTCTCTTGTTGTCTTTCTGTCTCCTCCTCCTTCCCCACATATACACACACACATAGCCCAGATCACTGGGATTTTTGTGAGGCCAAAAGGAAAAAAACTTTCACAGCAGCCCCTTGCTAAAAATGTTAGCACCTCACTGGCTAGATGGAAAAATACCAAAGAAATCAGCATCAAAAATCTGATAAGTGGAATATTCCACTGGACAGGTTAGTCTCCAAAACAGGGTTGCAGTGTTTCTTTTTTTAAATATGCAAGAGGAAGTTAAAAAAATGAACTGCAGGATTTTATGCCTCAGACTTCACTTTCTATAATTTCTTGTGTGGATCTGATTTCAGGCATAGCTTGGAAAGCTACAATCGTCACAGTGTAAACCTGCCTTTTCCCCTTCCTTCTGATTTAGTTGGATTGCTCACTGCACCCATAAAGAGATCTTATCACATTAGATAAATACACCAACACACACATTTTACAACCTATCATTTCACTTATCACTGAAGCTTAAATTAAAACACTAGAGTTAAAACGGACCCAAAATGTTCACCAGAGTATCAAACCCCTTTAAGCAAATATGGCCAACCTCAAAATATGAGCAGCTTTTATCTCTTATTACAGTTATGTCTGGCAGAGAAATTATCGCCAATGCTGAACCCTATGGATAAGATGCTGGCAAGCTGCCATCCAGATATGCTATTTGCCGCAGAGCAATAAAATAGGATACATATTTTCTTACTATACTTCCGGCTTCCCAGCCTCACAGAGCCCTCGCTTTGTCGGCTGTCTGGGATTAGAACCTAGGGAGAAACATTCCAGGGCACAACACTGTCCTGCTCTTGTCTGCACACTCCAAGTCAGCAAATGCAGTTAGCATTGGGAAGGTTGTGTGTTATTCCTGTTAGTGACTATACCATAGTATTAGTATAAAAGAAAGACATATGAAGAACAAGTATGATGGAACAAGCTTCCCTGCCAGTGTATATTAACCATCCCCCAAGGGACTATTTGCCAGCTAAAGGGAAAAAGAGAAAGTAGGCAAGGGGGAGGAAGAGAGCAATCCACTCTGACCATTTCTAATTTGAATCGCAATGTGCCCCCTGCAACAGTACTGGGCCCCAGTCGTGGCCGTGACACCCCCTGGTTGCTACATAGCTCCTGCCCCACTCCAGCTCCTCAGGTAACTTCCCTTCTCCTCTTGTCTGCCATGCCTTGATGAAATTATTTTCTGTTGCAGAAGGGAGGCTACCCCAGGGTCCCTAAGCAAGCCTTAGTCTGCTCTGGCCTGTGGGTCCCTCCCCATCCCAGCTAACCCCCAGTCCTGTTCTTCAAGCCTTAAATGGGGCCCTGCTTGGCCTTGTCAGTGCCATGAGGCACCATTTACCTTAAGGGCTATTCATGGCTCCTTCTACCCCTACAGCCACACCTGTGCCTCGTAGATGTCACTCTGTTGCCAGTTACTCCCTTATATAGGTTTTGGCCTTCTTAGCCTCAGATTATAGGTTTGTCTGGCTGCACACTAGAAGCTGTGACCTGGCCTTTCAGTCTTCAGGCTCCCGATGCCCCATGGCCACATCCATTTCCCCTTCTTTGCCCAGGCCATGGTCTTCTGCTTTAGCCTGCCTGTTACTTGAGCCCCTGCCTCTGGCAGGGCTTAAAACTTAGCGTGCTCCTCAGGCACCCCTGTGCCACCTGTCCTTCCCTCTAGCCACAGCCAGTACACCAGGGCAGCTGTCTCCCAGCCACATAGGGATCAGGACTGTCCTGATTCTTACATGGCCAGGAGAACCATCCCAGCATCCAGGACTGCTGCATCCCAGCCAGGTGGGGATTGAGACCCAATTCTCATATGGCAGGGAGAGGCGTCCCTGCCCAGTGAGTCACTGCCTGAAAACCATGTGGGAAGTGGGGGAGAGGGGGCAAGGTGGGGATCAGGACCCTCCCAGTCCCTATGGGGACGCCTCTCTCAGCTGTATGGGGATTGGATTGAATCCCGACATGGCTGGGACACAGCAGTCCCAACTGCTGGGACAGCTCTCCCCCACGTGGAGATTGGGACCAGCCCCCTGTAGGTCCCTCTGGCTGCTGCAATGGGGCACAGCAAGGAAAGAGAGCAAGAACATCCCTGGTCTCACCTGCTCTGGTTGGGAGCAAATTACAAGCCAGCACATGTGTAGACCCTTTCCCCCCAGGCAATTTACTGCTCCTTTTTAAAAATGTGCAGTAACCTTATTGTGCATTAAGAGAGACACCCACTGAATACTGGTTTTGCTTTATAAATCCTCAAATACTTTGGGGGCTCAATATCTGAGAAATTACTGTTCTCTTTCTTAGACACAGGGCAACTGAGCACAAGTGAGACATTCTCAACTGGGATTTATAAGGACCTTGGTTCCCTTATTCCTGGAGCCCACACTCCTAGGTAATCTGATACAACTGTAGTTTGTGTCTTTGATCACAGTGCAGGACCTCTCAAGTTTGTGCCCAAGCATTAGGTACAGTTAGATTGTCTGAGGGCTTGTCTTCACTGTGTTTATGAAGAGTGTACTTGAAAGGAGACCCTATGCAGTGTAACTGGATGTATATCTAACTTTTCTTCATCCCTCTGGACACCCATATCTCTCATTTCTTCCTTTCAGCCCCTTAAAAGCCCAAACATTACTATTATTTTCTGTGTTCATCACAATGCCGGCCTCTTCCACCATTTCCCCTTGCTTATTCCATCAGATAAAAATGACTAGGGATAATATTTCAGCCTTGCCATTAGACATCTTTATACCATAGAGGCAGACAGCTATACATAGGAGCCCACCAACAAATATCCACAGTTCAAAGGAACCTTCACTGAGATTCAGTAGGGGTAACCAGTGCAGGGAGAATTCAGAGGCAAAGGAAACGTGTGTCAGCAGTAAGAGGAGGTATAGCTGGGATTGTACACAAGGGTCATTGAAATAACGGTATTACTTAAGGCAGCCCTGAACACTAAACCTAATGGAGAGTCTTCTCTTCCCACTCTTGTTTATAACAGAGATGATTTACTTAACAGTAGTATTTCTGGGCTTCTGATCAGGCTTCTCAGGGCTTTCATTTTTCCTCTTCATAGACTTTCTGAGCAGAGGCTGTTGGCACCTGGTGTATCATAAATAATGATAAATGCATACAAGTCCATAAATAACCTATGTGCTCACTACTTTGCTTTCATGTTTTTTTATGCATTCATAAGCAAGCGCACTCAGGGAAAAAAAAAGAATGGAGCAAAAATATTTCAAGACCAACAGTGCTCCTACCTACGTCATGGAAAATAGCAAGTTCTAGAGAAATCTGCTCCTGAAACAAGAGGATGTCTTTGTTACTGCTCACTCCTCTAACTATTAATTGGTAGTAACTTGATTAATCCAGCCTATTAATCATTTGATGACTGGTTTCAGCTCCTCTCATTGTGAGAATATTTCTAGAAGGTGGGAGCGGTTTGGATTGCACAAAAATGAAAAAAGTATGGCTGTTCCAGTTAAGAGTGAAATTCAGGAGCTCTTTGGTCTATAGATCATCATTCAAATATATATTATCATTCTGTTATGGAGGACATTGTTAGTATCGCTATCTCAAGGAGGACAAGTTACTTTCCTCTCTCGTGGAAGCAGCTGTGAAACCTTTACTCAAAAAATCATCATTTGATAGTCTCACTGGAGACTGCCTTCTATCTGGTTCACTAGGTGCTCTATCTCAGAAGAGATAGTTATATAGTGAAAAAATATAGTGAAAAAAAGATCATAGCAAAAGCACTTAGGACTACAAACAGATGTTCCACTTGTCCCAGATAAACCATTTTATCCTGGGACAAAGTTCAATCCTTCAGATGCCTATGTCCATTGTCCTGGGATACATTTTCAAATGTTTTATGAGATAAGAAGTCCTAAGATTTTATCCTGGGATATCACAAAGTGCATCTGAATCGTTATCCTGGGATTGCATTGTTGAATCAATGGCAGAAAAGCAGCACTGCATTCAGCAACTCCCTAAACCCTAATTGGAAGGGTGATGTGTGTACATGACAAACAGAGGATATTTTTGTTCTGGGACAAACACAGGCACAGAGACAAATGCAATGTCTGCTCCAAGCTTAGGTGCCACGTGCTAATTCTTAGCAGTGATTACTTACCTTAGAGCCTAGATTGAAAGGTGAGATGCCACTTTGTCCTGTTTTAAATTAAGTGTAGACAAGGCAAGGATACCAAGGTGGCTGAGTGGGTTGATGATATGCTTCTGCGAATGAAAAAGAGGGTTATGGTGATATTGTCAGGTATCTCACCTGCTTCTCATGATTAATAGGACTGGTGTGAACCAAAGCAGATGCAGATAGATCTTCTCTTGGTTGAACTTGTGCTTTCACAGTGTATTTCTAAACAAAAGAAGAAAGGAAAATAAATATAGACCACTGGGTTTGATTCTCCTTACATACTGAGTTTATAGTCAGCCCTTTACTTTGCTCTACCATCATCAACAATATAATAAACGTGTCTACATTTTATCACGCACTTGACAGATTGTCCTCTTTGTGAGCAGGGATTTCAATAAAATACATATTTTCTGTGTAATGGGTGGTGGTGATGTTTTTGAACCTAAAACTGCATATCCACTTGCTAGATTTGGAAATAATTGAGATAATTCTTTGCTTGCTATCTGAGCTCTTCTTCAGCTGATGGCACATTTCCAGCTTAGCAAACTCTATTTACTATATACAATGAGATTATTTACAACTACAAAAGGAAAGATATTTTAGGACTTGACATTATGAATCAAATATTTAGAATTAAACTGTGCTTTTGGGGAGGGAGGGGTAAAAGGATAAATTATCAGATTTATTTACTCCTAAAAGAGGAGCAAAAGAAATTAAATAGGAAGCCTGCATTATTTTTATTATGCTAGACATTTAATGTAATTATATTTCCACTTAACATAGAGCTCTTTTAAGCTTTGAATCAGCCTTGAAATACAGTAGCAAGCTAGGGATGAGCCCAAGTTCAAATTTTCAGTCCTAATTCAAAAATTATTTCCAAAAAATCTAGGAGCGAAGGACTTTCAGATCCAGGAATTTGATACACAACTTCTTAGCAATAAGGTCAAAAATTCAGAGTATGGAAATGCAGGGCCAAATCCTAGTCTATTTATAAAGCATCCACATATTTAAGTGCAATCCTTTTCTACCTTGCTTAAGTTCCTGAAAAAAATCTTAACATCTACTTTTGTACAAACTACAAACAATGGGAGATCATTACTAGCCTACAGTTTATTCTAATGAGATCTGAAGTTATCACAGGCAGGTGGTGTCAAACCCCATAATCAGACAGAAATATGTCTGTGGGAAGACTGGGACAGATAACTTAAACTGCTAAGCTGCTAGTTCTGGTTTTATTTGTTCTTTAAAGAAATAAGAAGAAAATGGACATCTCTATTAATGGAAAAAATTACATTTTTAAATTTTTAATCCAATCTGACTTCTCTCTAACAATTTGGAGCATGCCCTAAACTCCTTAGGTGTATTTGCACTATTTGCCCAAAGAATAGGACCAAAATCGAACAGAATTCCTTAGTATAATTATATACTATGCTCTGCTTTTATTTTGTGTAAACTGGTAGAATAGATGATTTTATTTAATAGATTTCATAGACATCAGGGCTGGAAGGGACCTCGGAAGATCATCGAGTCCAGCCCCCTGCCCAAAGGGCAGGAAGTCAGCTGGGGTCATAGGATCCCAGCAAGATAAGCATCCAGTTTCATCTTGAAGGTGTTCAATGAAGGCGCTTGAACCACCTCCGGTGGCAGGCTGTTCCAGACCTTGGGGGCTCGGACAGTAAAGAAATTCTTCCTTATGTCCAGCCTGAAACGATCTTGAAGTAGTTTGTGACCATTCGACCTCGTCATCCCTTGGGGTGCTCTGGTGAACAAACGTTCCCCCAGATACTGGTGGTCACCCCTGATAAACTTGTAGGTGGCCATCAGATCACCCCTGAGCCTGCGCTTTTTCAGGCTAAAGAGCCCCAGGGCTCTCAGCCTGTCATCGTAGGGTCTGCTTCCCTGACCTCTGATCATGCACGTGGCTCTTCTCTGGACTCTCTCAAGCTTCTCCACATCCTTTTTGAATTGTGGAGCCCAAAACTGGACGCAGTACTCCAGCTGCGGCCTCACTAAGGCCGAGTACAGGGGGAGAATGACGTCCCGGGATTTGCTTGAGAAGCATCTATGGATGCAAGCCAGTGTTTTGGTCGCTTTACTAGCCGCCGCATCGCATTGCAGGCTCATGTTCATCTTGTGGTCAAGGATGACCCCCAAGTCTCTTTCTT
>NW_005842892.1:330413-335097 GCF_000455745.1 Alligator sinensis
TTCACTCCCTCGTCCAAGTCGCTGATGAAGACATTAAAGAGTATCGGTCCAAGGACCGAGCCCTGCGGGACCCCACTGCCCACACCCTTCCAGGTAAAAACCAACCCATCCACCACGACTCTTTGGGTGCGACCCTCTAGCCAATTCACCACCCACCGGACTGCGTAGTCATCCAAGTCACAGCCTCTTAACTTGTTCACCAGTATGGGGTGGGATACCGTATCAAAGGCCTTCCTGAAGTCTAAGTATACGACATCCACCCCTCCTCCTGTGTCCAGGCGTTTCGTAACCTGGTCATAAAAAGAGACTAGATTGGTCAGGCACGATCTGCCTGCCACGAACCCGTGCTGGTTTCCCCTCAGCATAATTTGTCCTGCCGGGCTCTCGCAAATGTGAGCCTTGATAATTTTTTCTAAGACTTTGCCAAGGATGGAGGTGAGGCTGACTGGCCTATAGTTGCCCGGGTCCTCCTTCCTCCCCTTCTTGAAAATGGGGACCACATTGGCCCTTTTCCAGTCCTCCGGGACTTGGCCCGTGCGCCACGAGCGTTCAAATATTCCCGCCAGTGGCTCTGCAATGATGTCGGCCAGTACCTTCAGCACCCTCAGATGGAGCTCATCTGGGCCTGCCGACTTAAAGGCATCCAGTTCTTCCAAGTGACTCTGCACCATCTCAGGGTCTACACATGGAAGTCTGGCACCTTGCTGCTGCCTCTCTACAACCCCAGTGAGAGACTTGTCATGTCCCTTGCTTAGGAACACTGAGGCAAAGAACTCGTTGAGGAGTTCAGCCTTGATATAAATGTTGCTATTATATTATATATAATTTTATTGTCAACTACTACTTTTTTACTGCATCTTCATTGTACCATCCTTATCCAGAGAGTATTGATTTTTATCTCCTGCTTCCCAGGTGAGTACCTTAAAAAAAGCCACTAAGCATGACATGGAGGGCAGGGGGTTAGGGGGAAGTTAGTTCCTTTCACTATTTGAAGCTGTGCCATTCTGCAGTTTAGGTATGCATATGGAACAGAGTTGTAGTTCTAGCCCATTTTCATGGATCTGTCTGCATTTTATATCTGTATATAAAATAGTCTTGGGAGCAAGGACTGGATCCCATGTCTTCTTCACAACATGGGTGCCTTAAGCCCTAGGCTTCAGAACACCTCTTGTTTTCCATCTCAGGCCCAATAAGTCTTGGATGCTTTTCTGTGAAGTGTTACAGCTTCAATAGGTGGGGTAGGGCATGAATGACATGTGCCCCCAGCAGCTGGGGGGGCATGGCGGTGGGAGCGCAGTGGCAGTGGCAGGAGCACATCAGTGGAAAGTGGGAGCTCCCACAGCCGGGAGAAGGTGGTGGCCAGCACTGACCAGAGCAGCGGCGGTGTTGGCGGCAGGGGGCGAGTGGTGACCACCCATAGACGCCACTGACAGTCCCATATCAGGGGTTTACATAGCAGGTCCCCAATATTACCTGGAACTTATCAGTGCTACTGTAAGATAAATAATAAACAAGAACTGAGTAACCAGTACAAATGACAAAATTAAGATATTTATAATTTTTTATAATTTTCTAAATTTTATTATAATATTTATAATTTGTTTGCAGAAGTAATGCTTTAGCTCGTACCTTGTACTGCCACTCTCTCTCCAATCTCTCAGTTCTAATTCTCAAAGGGAATTTACAAAACTCCGTTCACAGACAAGCATATAAACTTCATTTCATCAACCTCCTTGATACAAAAAATCATGGACTAAATATAGGCAATGGATTTATGACATATTATAACCTGCCTGACATCTGACACCCCAGGTACCTTTCCACTATTTATCATCTACATTCAGTCCCCTTCCCTACTCCCAACCTGTCTCTCATCCATTGACTCCTCCATTTACATATTCATTGACTGCCTTTCTTGAATGCCTACCAGCCTCTGGCTTCTTTACTACTCATTCCATCCAGGAAGAGCACAAACCTACTGTAGATGCTTCCTCAGCCTGATGAAGGGTATTTATACCTGAAAGCTTGCAAAAAAGAATTTTTCCAACTATTTGAGTTGGTCTAATAAAAGATATCAGATTTACCCAAATAATCTTGTCTGCCTATGCCACTGTTTAGGCATTTCTAAGGATCTTATAACACCTTACACTGAGCCACACAAATGTTGATTGGTGTTAGAGCTAGCTTGAGTTGGGAGCAGTCACATAACAGGCCAGCAGGGATCTGGGACTGAAAGTTAAGAATCCCCTCTCTCATTCCATGTTTCCCTCTTACCCCACTTTTACTTGTGGCTGCCCACCCTGTCTCTGTCTGGGGAGCAGATAGGGAAGGGTTAACCTGCCTGCCCAGACCCTACCACCACAGAACTGTTACTGTTCTCTGGGCTGAGTCTGCTGCAGCAGCAGCAGCAGCAGCAGCAGCAAGCAGGCTATTATTTCCTTGTCTGCTCCCTCAGGAAAGGCAGCATGGGCAGCCACAAATAAACATAATGGTAAGGCAGTGAGTAGGGATCTGGGGTGCAAGAAAGGGGGTGGAGGGGCAGTGGGCCCAATCCAGGCCAGTGAGGGAGGGGGTGTGGTGCTTACATTAAGGTATAACCTGGAGTGGCTACACCTTAGTGTAACATGAGCTGGGCAACATGGATTAGAGATAATCCTGCCCCAGAGTGGTGTAACTTTTAGTCACAAAATGAATGCTTAAATTGTGACACACTTGCCAGCACAGGGAGAGCATGGGATCATGGTCCTGGACTCCTTCCACACAGATAAATTGAAAGCCAGGTGCCCACCAATCAGCTGAGTGTTGGGTCAGTTGGGAAACCATCCCAGCAAATGGAAACAGCCCCAGTGTTGTCTCCATCAGTCTGACAATCGGGTGTTAACTGATGCAACATGCTGGGGCCTAAAACATCCAAGGAGTGAATCTTCATTGAAGTGACTGATCTCTTAGCTGAACTAGAAGGATACTTGGGAGAAAAAAATGGCCTTTCATATTATTTCTGATTTTATATACAGGTGTCAGAGGTACAGGGATCCATAGGAATCTAGCTCTCTAGGTCACTTGTGTTAGTGAGAAGTGTTAGAAAAAGCTTTTCTGCTTCTTATCAGAATTATTAAGAATGTGTTTATGAGATGTGATAGGAAAAAATGCTTCCTATACCATGTGCACTCAGCAATAAAATTCTTACTGATGTCAATCAAGATGCTTGAGAAAAGTATTCACAGTGTTGCATTTTTGGTTAAACTCAAAAATAACACAGGATGGCTTGAGCTTCCTTTAGAAACTTAAATGAGAAAATAGAGAGCTTTGGGAAGTAAGCCAGTAATTAGATGGACAGAATTCAAGTTTGATCTTTCAATTTGTGACCCATTCTTAACTGTATAATTTGCATTATTGAAAGGGTGCAAAATGATGCTTTCCAGTGGGAGACGGAACTGATCTTTAACTTTGCTGATTAGTGTACAACAAACTTTTTCCAACTCCTTCAGAATAGCTCTAAGTGATGCAAATGCTCGTAGTATGGGGAACAGGCAGGAGGAACTTACCCTCCTGCTTGCTGACACCAACCCAGACGTAGTGGGTCTCACCGAAACATGGTGGGACCCAATGCATGACTGGGCGGTGAATATTAAGGGCTATAGGCTGCACAGGAGGGATAGGACAGGGAGGAAGGATGGAGGTGTGGCACTCTATGTCAAGGAGAAATACACATCCTCAACAAGTAGCATGGAGTCAGAGGAAAGGGACTTAATGGTGGGGGTCTACTACAGACCACCCAACCAAGGGGAAGAGCTAGACCAGGAATTCTTAAGTCAGCTCACGGAGGTAGTTAGGTCAAAGGACGTGGCCATCACGGGTGACCTGAACTTTCCTGACATCTGCTGGGAAGAGCAGTCAGCCAAGTCTGACCGCTCACGTAGGTTCCTAGCCGAGATACAGGACCTCCATCTAACCCAGGAGGTGCAGAGCCCCACCAGGGGAGATGCCTCGTTGGACCTGGTCCTGGCCATGGGCGATGACCTGGTGAGGGGTCTACAGGTGCTTGACCACCTGGGCGACAGCAATCATCGGCTGCTGGAGTTCACCATCCAGCACAAGGTGGTGAAGGCCTGAAGCAAGGCAGCAGCCCTGGACTTCAGAAGAGCAGATTTCATTGAGGTAAGGAGAATAGTTGGGGAGGTACTGAGGTCTCAGAGGGGAGAGGAGTCAGGTGTCCAAGAAGCGTGGGCGTTCCTTAAGGAGACAATCCTCCAAGCCCAAAGAGTGGTAATCCCAACACAGATCAAAGGGGGCAAGAGGGCGCAAAAGCCCCCATGGTTCACCAAAAAAGCATATGGGAATGTCTCCTAGCTAAAAAGGAGGCATACACCCAATGGAAGGGAGGGGCCATCACCAGGGAGGACTATACCTCGGTTGCTCGGGGCTGCAGGGGGGCAGTCAGGAAGGCCAAGGCGGAGACAGAACTTGGACTAGCTACCCAGATCAAGAAAAACAAGAAGTCCTTTTTTAAATACATAGGGAGTAAAAAGAAGGTACCAGGTAACGTGGGGCCTCTGCAAGATACGCTAGGAAATCTGGTCGTCACACCAGATGTTAAAGCTAACCTATTTAACAATTTCTTTGCCTCCATTTTTCTGAGCAGGGACCAGGTCACCCCCCCCCCACCCCCCCCGGGCGCCCCCCA
>NW_005842892.1:335848-362411 GCF_000455745.1 Alligator sinensis
AAGAACCAGAAGCATACCTACAGGCTGGGGAACTCCCTTCTCATCAGTGCAGAGGCAGAAAAGGATCTTGGAGTCATTATTGATGCCAAAATGAACATGAGCCGACGCGGTCAGGAAGGCCAACCACACCTTGTCATGGATCCACAGATTCATCTCAAGCAAGTTCAAGGAGGTGATCCTCCCCCTCTATGCAACACTGGTCAGGCATTGGTTGGAGTACTGCATCCAGTTCTGGGTGCCGCACTTCAGGAGGGATGTGGACAACACAGAGAGGGTCCAGAGGCGGGCCACCCGCATAATCAGGGGGCAGCAGGGCAGGCCCTACAAGGAGAGGCTACGAGACCTGAACCTGTTCAGCCTCCACAAGAGAAGGCTGAGGGAGGATCTAGTGGCCATTTACAAACTAGTCAGGGGGGACCAGCAGGCATTGGGGGAGTCCCTGTTCCCCTGAGCACCACCAGGAGTGACTAGAAATAACAGCCACAAGTTGGCAGAGGGTAGATTCAAACTAGACATCAGGAGGCGCTACTTCACTGTCAGGGGGGTTAAGAAGTGGTGCTGGCTCCTACCCTGGGGGTCTTTAAGAGGAGGCTAGGTCAACACCTCACTGGGGTCGTTTGACCCCAGTACTTTTTCCTGCCATGGCAGGGGGTCGGACTTGATGATCTGCTCAGGTCCCTTCTGACCCTACCAACTATGAAACTATTTTCAAAACAACGTTCAGACAAGGCAGGGTTTCTTTTGTTTGCTTTTTTAATTGAGAAGGAAAAAAAGAATAATAGACAGGCCGGGCAGAATAAGCCATATTTAAATTAGGGCTGTGCAAAATTTCACCACCAGTTTCGTTTCTACGCTGTTTCGACCTGTTTTGAGGTCAAAACAGCAAAATCAAAACGGAACAGATATGTTTGAAACAGCCTCAAAACAAAATGAGGCAAGTCGAAATGTTTTGCCCTTAGGCTATAATGGGGAAGATTGAAACTGCCTATATCTTTATCATTTCTGGCCAGATTTGGATGAAACTTGCAGGAATGATAGCCCCTTCTGGGGGAATGAATTATTCCAAGTTTCAAGAAGATAGGTGCAGGGGGTTTGGAAAAACTGCACCCCAAATTTCTGAATGCAAAACTTGTGTCACATGTACGTGTTAAGCCACAGTGGGGTCAAAACTGCAGGTGTGCTAGCCCCTGTCGAGGCCACAAAGCCTGCCAAGTTTCAAGGAGATAGGTGCAGGGGTTTGGGGAAACTGCACCTCAAGCTGCGGACAAGCAAAACTCGTGACATGGGTGACACTGTGTGTGTTAAGGGGCAGCGGGGTGAAAACTGCTGGCCTTCTAGCCCCTGCTGAGGCCACAAAGCCTGCCAGCTGTCGAGGAGATCGGTGCAGGAAGGTTCTGGACCCTGCACCCCTAGCTGCTGACAGGCAAAACTTGTGACATGGATGCTTGTGCAACTGCTGCCTCTCATCAGGCAGCAGGACTGAAGATCCCCCATCACTTGACAGACCTGGGGGTAATAATTGACCACAATATGAACATGAGCTGGCAGTGCGATGCTGTAGCCAGCAGGGCCAATAATACACTGGCATGCATCAACTGATGCATCTCCAGCAAAACCATTGCAAAGAAGTGATTCTCCTACTCTACTCAGCTCTTCTGTGCATTGGTGAGACTGCAGCTGGAGCCCTGCATCCAGTTCTGGGCTCCGCACCTTAACAAGAAAGTGATAAAGCTTGAGAGAGTCCAGAGAAGGGCTACCTATATGATCAGAGACTTGCATGGCAAGCCATATGAAGAAAGGCTGAGGGATCTGGGACTTTTCAGCCTAAAAAAGAGAAGGCTGAGAGGGGGCTTGGTAGCAGTTTATCGCTACATCAGAAGCATACATGTAAGGCTTGGTGAACAACTGTTCACCAGGGCACCCTTGGGAAAAACTAGAAGTAAATTTTCACAGTTTGGACACCTTAGTTGTGAAGTAGTTTTTCCTAATGCTGAGCCTGAAATGAGCCTGAAATGATCTTCCAGGACTTTGTGACCATTAATTCTAGTTTTGCAGGAAAAAAAGCCAAGAGTGAAAAGAAAAAAAAAATGTCCGTATATTATAAGCGCGCACACGCACACACAAAACCATTGTTGACTTGACCAAAAAGTAAGTCAAATTAATTATTATAAAGAACAGATAAGGGACATGTTGGTATACTAAGCGAATAATACTGCCATGCTACATACTCTTCAGACAAGAAATTTCTTTGTCTTTGACACTAGCAAGATCATCACACATCTTGGGTGCTAACAGGATATCTAAAAAACCTAACATTGATAAATGTTATGATTTTGTTATGATTGTTTGTTCCAACACATTTCTGCTATAATGTGAAAGCTCCCTTATGTGATTACTGTTACTGATTATTGCCTAGGAGTGAAAGGATGCTACACATTAGATTCTGGCTAGTAGTATTTTTAATCTTTGGGGAGAAGAGCGAACTAAAGAGAGAGATGAGCATTCCATCTTCTCAGTCTCTTGTTAGTTGTAAAGAATACTAGAGTTTCCTATATATTTATCCTCCTAAAATCCCTGTTTTGGTAAGTGAATTAACTTTGATTAAGCATTTGCTCAGACTTGAGGATTTTCTCATATTCATAAGACAGATTTTGATAAGTGTCCACTGTGTTTGCATTATGCAATTCACATGAAAGCTAATTGAGCAATTGGTGGTAGGTTTGTAATCCTCAGTAGTACAGCCATTGCAGGAAACGGCAGGACTGTTCCTATGCTCAACTGATTAGCCTTATAGGAATTGCCAAGCAACCCTTTCAGAGTACTGGAACTCCATGTACAAGTACCGAGGCTGATACGTGCATCTGCATGAATTTAATACTTCTGTCCTCATACTGAAATAAGAACTTTGGGGAAGAAAGAAGGTCTGTTGTCATCTGTTCAACAAATTTAATGTACCCCTCTGCATTTCTGATAATGTGTTTGTGAAAATCTACCATCTGCAATGAAAATATGTTTATGCATATACACAGTCAAAAATGAATTGGTGTGTGTCTAGAATATAGAAATGTTCATTTAATCAGCACCATTTTCTGGAATAGATGTCAAATAGAGGCACAAATAGCATGATTTTTTTTTTCACCATTTATATTTTCCCCCTCTGAAGATAACTTATCAATGCTCCATTGTGCATCTGTGGAGATAATAGTCCCTGATGCCTTCATCAGAACACCAGAATTTTAATAAATGATCATAAAGTTAGACTCAAAGAATAACAAGAGGTATTTATTAGGTCACCTACTCAATTTTCCAGAAGTCTACTGGATGGAAGGCGTCTGAAAAACTATACTAAGAAACTGAGGAGCTGAAAAACTTTCAGGGCAAAGTTAAGAAGTAATCTTGGAAAGGAGTCACAATCAACCCCTATTTTTGGAAGGGATTGTGCCCAAAGTTTAATCTTTCATTTAATTTGTTTGAATTCTATGTAACCAAAAGAAAGCAGAACATAACCACTCCCTTTCCCTCGTTTGTCCTGGCTAGAAATCTTGCCATAGGAGTTGGGCAAATTTGGGGTTTGTTACAAAATCCCAAGCCAGACAAGACTTTTTCTGTCCTTGGACTGTTATAGAAAGATCATGCATCATGCAACACAGTAAAAACATGTGACTTATTTTCCCTAACTTCATCCTAGAATTCTCTTTGTATGGTTTTACCTCTCCTTTCTCTGTTCTACTTGTAGTAATGCACAAAAGTGCATGGAGGCAGCTGCTTGATGTAATTACTTCTGTAGTTAATGCAGTAGTTAACACACAAAAGTGTATCAAGGCAGCTGCTGCACATGGGGCAATGCCAGCAGCTGTAATACCATTGGCAGTGGTGCAGTCAGCTACTGCTGAGAGGGGCGTTATTTGTGCACTTCTCCTGCCCCTCAAAGATTGTCCCACTCTTAGCTAGGCATGCAAGTCCCTGTGTTTCCTGAATGAACCGAAACATTGCGTATCTTTTCCTTGGCTCTTTTCCTTATTTTATATGAAGCAGCTATTTATTGAGTCCAAATTACCTTTGAGTGAATGCTGTTAGAGCTTTTAATACACCCACATGATTGGATTTGGGGAAGCAGGAAATAAAAGGGCATTGGCAAAATCTAGAGTTTCTAATTGTTGGAAGAGGGCCTACTATTTGGGAGGAACAAAAGGTAGTACTGTATCCTCCACACTTGATAAATTATGTTGCAATTATAGATATCTACATGCTTTGTAATCCTCAAATAGAACCAATGCTTTATTCACCATGTACTGAATTTGGTATCAAAGATATGTCTATAACAGAAAATGAAGCCATATAGGTTTTTAGCTTAAGAACTGTTTCCAGCTATATGTCAACCAGAAGTGACAGGTAATAAACTGAAAAGTGTTGACAGAGGCTCAACTGTTGTGGCAGTGTAATAAAACAGGGGCAGAGGTAAAAGAAAGGAGGAGAGAAATGTAAACAATAGCCTTGTATATAACTTTCTTTGCATAATTTCATACTTGACGTCAGCCTTAATCTATAAAACAACCTTTCGTGAATTATACCTTTCTCTTATCTTGAAAAATGAGCTCCTTAATGCTTTTGAAAATAAAATAAATCATATCTTGATTGAGGAAGAGAATGCAAGTCAATAGAAAATAATGAACATCTGGATTAGGTCCATACAAAGATGACCTGGTGTCAAATTCTGAAACACTGACTGCACAACCTTTATGGTCCTCACCTGCCCTCTATAGGCTGTCAAGGGTATTCACATCATAGCAGGACAAATAGTTTAAAAAAAAAAGTGTGGCTTACAAATATTTTTGTCAATAGTTCTAGAGAGCGCTATGTCATCATCATCAGAGGAATCATATTTGTGATATACAGGGAGATTGTAACAAGGTTTGCATTCAAGGGGTGGCCATAACACGCCCTGGTGACCACACAACCCTTGCTCTGCTCGAGCTCTAGGGTGCCCTCCCCTTCTCACTCTCCTGTCATGCCTTGATATATTTATTTGATTGAAAGGGAGGCTGCCTAAGGATCTGAGAGTGAGCCCCAGTTCTTCTGAATGCCAATAGGTCTTCCTTGGACCCCACTGGTCTCAGTTCTGCCCCTCTCAGTCTAAGTGGGTCCTCTTGACCCATCCATGCTATCCCAAGCACTTGTAGTCTTAAGATCTGTTACATGGCTCCATCCATCCCTTATGCTACAGCCATGCCTCTAAAATTGCTGTCCGATCACTCCCTCGTTGCGGCTTTCGCATTCTCAGGCTCCGCCCCTTTCCTCTGGCTGCAAGTCTCCAGCCCTGGCCCACAGATTTGGGTCTGGCTCCTGTGTCCTTTGTGGTGGGCCCCTGGCCCCAATCTAACCCTTCTCTGGGCCCTGGGCCCCAGGCCCTGATACTGCCCTTCTCAGGCTAGGCTCCCTGGGCCAATCTCTACACTTCCTGGGCTTTAGATGCTTCCTCCAGGCTTCAACCTTCTGGCTAAGCCTGCCCTGAGCCTTGAACCCTAGCAGGGCTCACAACACTCTCTTACCCTCGGGCACTATTGGAACCTCTGCCAGCCCCCGATAGTCCCGAATCCAAACCACAGTTGTAAACTGTAACCAAAAACACAGGCCTTCTGGCTATAACTAAACCTCTAGCTTCCTGGCTATATACCAAAACTCCTACTCAGCCATGAGTCTTTGTCTGCTGCTAGCCCTCAGCGCTTCACTTTTTGTCTCCAGGCATAGCATGCTCACAGTGCAACTCTCAGCAAGAGGCATCTACTACAGAGCATAGCTACCCCAATAAAGTGTATTCTCCTATACAAAGGCTGGATAACAGTGTATTAATGGTGATTTTTAAAGTGAATGCCAGTTTATTGTCAAAAATATAATGAATCCTGAAATTGAACTGGGTTGAAATATTTAGGACTGCATTTGCTGAATAATTTGCAATTTTTCACTGATTTTTTTTTAAAGTGTGGCCAGTTGTAGTTAAAAGGATATTAGGAATTTTGAGGATTTTTAATTATGGTTTTCTAAAATTAAGTGGAAATACACTGCTACTCATTTATTATTCTCTTGCTTAAACAGTTGAAATCACTAAAATACTACTCCAGTGATTCTTAACTGGGGACCTGCAGGACTGCCATGACAGCCTTTGAAGGGTGCCACCAGAAAAGAAGAGATAAAAATAAGTGCAAGCTAGGTGCAGAAATAGATGCAGGGTCTTTCCTTGTAGCCTGTCCTTCTCCCCAACTTACTGCAGTGCAGCCTCTTCCCTGACAGCTCCTTTTCCTCCTTCCTGGACTCTCTTCAAGCAGTTAGCACCATAATAAATAAATATATATATATTTTTTTTTAAATGAAGTGCCACTCAATTCACAAAGCTTATAGTGGGGTGCTCAAGGCTAAAAAGCTTGAGAAATACTGCACTACTGTGATTTAGACAAGGCTGCACAATGGATTAAATACAGTGGGCTGAGGTTTACATGGAGTCTAACTGGTTAATACTGGGAATATTACTCAGTATGTAATGGGCAGGTATTCAACAGATGAAACGGTCAATAAATGAAATAAACAACTGATATGAAATAAATTCATATTATAATTTGTTCCTTTTTCAGGAACTATGCACCAAATTCTTGTGAACACCAAGACCTGCTCATGAACAATTTGCTAGTAAAAAGCCATAAATGTCAGGTTATTTATTCTTATTGAACATTTCCTGCTAGCTCTAATGTATTCTTCCTGTTAGTTAGGCATTACTTTGATTTTCCTTCTTTCTTTTGTCCATGATTAATTTTATTTACCATTCATCCATCTGAACGCATTTGCAGGCTTTATCTAGGTCAAGTTTGACACTGAATGTGGTTGCAACATTATTCATGATATGAGTCAGTGTTCAAAGTACTGTATGTGCTCTGAAGTCATACGAGGAAGGGACAATTGCAACGGAGGTAAAAAGGAAAAGACTAGTTCTCATGACATTAATGAACAAAAAAGGGGAAATGTTCAGTTTACAACATTACGATAAACATAAAACAGCTCCCTATACAAAGACTTTGGAATCTGTCATGTTCTGTGCTGTATAGTTTCATGTGAAGGAGGAGAGAATCCTTTGGTGATCATATATTTTCTAGAAAAATACAGGCATCCCATTTTCCTCATGCAAATGGCAAGGGATGATTCTTCAATAACATATCATCATGGCAAGAGCTAGGTCTAACTAACATGGCAAGATGAGCATCTTTTCTTCACAGGGACATACTGAGAAAGAGGCACAATCCTCCTCAAAGCTAGCTAGCATACATTGTGTCATCAACAGGAAGATGCTGCTAGCTATATCTTTGTAAGTCCAAGAGAGAGAGAGAATACCAGACAAGTAATGAAACTCATAGCTTTGTTGTTCTAGCAGGGACCCAAAACAGAAAGCAAATAATGGGCAGCACAAAGTAACGGCGTGATATAATATCTCACGAACAGTACATAACAAATATTAAGCACATGCTGATTATGCTTAGATTCAGGCTTGCCAACTTCAGGGAAGGAAAGCATAGGATGGCCCTGACTGGAGAAGGCAGAGGAGACTAGCCTTAACTCCATAAAAATCATTCTAATTGCATGGGGTTAATCTTGTGCAGAGCACAGTATGCAGGTTCCAAAACCTAGATAATGTAAACTTAATCAGATGAACTAAACACTTGATAGAAAAAGTTACAGAATAGGAAAGCAGATGGCTTCTGTTTAATTTACAACCATTCATCCAATGCATTTTATAGGAGTTTGAAATATTTAGAGTCATATTTTTACGTGGTAAGAGATTGTAAAGTTGGTAGATACAGGGAAAAAACTTTACTATCACATATTTATAGATTGTGCCTTAATACCATAGAAAATATGTATTGGAGAGAATTGTCCATGGTATTTTCAAGGAAAATTAAGGTGCTTTAGCAAATACATTACTCCTCTGTAATAATTCTTAAAATTACTGCCTAAATTATTAACTCTCATAGATACCAACATATAAATTGATAGATGCTTCTATATCACTCAGTTATAACAACAAGATGATCACCAGTTTCTGACTTAAATAAAGCCATCATGATTTTTGTAATTGGTTGACTTTGGGCCATTCAAGAAAACAGCAATTTCCATATTATTAATGGCCTAATCATCTCCACTGTTTCTTCCTCAGTTGTCATTTTTATGGCATTTTTCCTGTGTGTTCATGCAGGAATTGCCTCAAATCTACACTGCTAATACAGTACTCTACTATCAATAGGCCTCTCTCAGCAAGATCTAGCCAAAAAAACAGGTTGCATCTTTTTCTGTTTTCTTACGTTATGCTAAGTAATTTAGGCACAATTTTTCTAGATTGCATCAATTAATCAAGCATTGGATGATATCATGCATTTTAGAATATAAAATACCTTGGATGGAATTATTATGCATAAGTAATTGATCATGTGATTGCAATTTTGTTTGCCTGCAAATAAGTGAACCATACCAATCTGCCTGGTTAATAAGTCAGATTCTTTGTTTGCTTTCCCTGTGATGTGTAATCACATATTACAGTGTGAGGTGAACGCGTAGTAGATACAATAAGCCACTCTCAAACTAGAAGGGAAACCTTTTGTACCTACTATTCTCCAGTTTAAATGTATACTCCAGGAGCAGACCAACAGAGAACTGGGCCCTCCACAATCTCTGGAAAGGGTTTGCAGAATAGTAAAATAATTATTTAACGTAGTTCTTATAAATCAAAAAAAGATTGTCTTGGTCCCATTGCTGCCTCATCTACACTATACAGAATGCACTGCTTCCTAAATATCTGTATTGAATCAATGGGTCAATGATCTGGTTCCAGTGGTATCAATAGGAATTTCATTACAGATGCTATTGCAGCTAGGGCTTTGGCCACTTCACCAGGAGCACTGGCCACTTTGAATTGATTGCAAGCATTTTGAGCAGAGTCATTAAACTGGTTCCACAGGTCCCTTGGAGGGAATCTTAAGACAATGGTCTGGACACAATGAGGGCATAGGCAACATGTGCTTCCCGAGGCTGGGGGTGACAACAGCGGTGGCAGGGTGGGGGGTGTGGCAACAGCAAGCAGGGACCACCCACAGATGGTGACGCGGGTGTCGGCAGTGAGGGCGGGCCAAGCAGGAACCGTCTTGAGGCAGCACTCCACTTGCTCCCCCACCCATCACCTAAACCGAGAACTCAGCGGGCGTGCCCCCATGCGCCCCATACGCATCACCTATGAGTGAGGGAGAGGGGATATGATCCTCTTCCAGTCCCCAAAAAAGGGCACAATGTACAGCAAAAATAAGATACACAGTGACATTAAACCAGAACACACTTTACCACATGCAACCCCAAGTGTGTGGGGGTGTTACGTATCTAACAGCCTTGCAAACCACAAGTTCCACGAGGCAATGCCTGCTTTTGGTAAGCTTATTGTTTAGCTGTAAGAAGCATTCAAAAGCATGACTGATAGATTTTTTCCCATTAATATTCCTTTTTTTCAATACTTTTACTATGACATTTAATAAAAGTTACCATGTCAGCATTGTAGCCTTATTTGTAAGCCAACACTCCAAGTTTTTCCAACAGGTCAACATCTACAGCTGAACAATATGGCCTGGGAATTCTTCCTTCTGATTGTTTGGCGGGATGCATCATGAGAATCACGGAGTTTCCTTCAAATTCATGGCTTCAGTGACTGCTGTGACCACAATGACAAAATTGTGACCTCACTTATAATCAATACAAGTAAAGCATCTCTTTGTCCTTCACATCTTGAAAACATCCTCTTAAATACCAAGCAATTCCTGTGTCCACCATTACTTGAATTCTAGATGAAACGCAAGGTGTGTGAGGTGAGGTAAGATCTTTTTTTTGGCCAACCTGTACAGTTAGGAGAGACTGGAGACAAGCTTTTGGATTTTAAGTATCCCTCATTAGGTGCGAAAAAGCTTAGCCTGCGCATAACGATTAGCTAAGCTTAGACTGTGGCTGTTTCTTTACCAGATCTGATGAAAATTGCTTGAGGCCCAAAAACTTGTCTATCCCCCAGGTATACAGGTCGATCAAATAAAAGATGTTACTTCACAAGTTTTGTTTCCCTCTCATCTTTGGAACCAAACAGCTACAGCACCAACACCACCGATATTTAGATGTCATTGTGGGTTTAGATGCCCAGCTCTTTAAAGCAGATATACTATAGCCGTGTTGTTGTTCATGGAATCTGTCACAGAAGGCTATTTCACTAACTTCCTGTAAACTTTTCTGTTATTTCTTTAAAGAAAGACACATAGTAAAGAAAAAATATATATATATTTGATGAAAATGACTAAAACTCAGTCCTTTTTCAACCAGTACGTTCTAATCAGCCAATATCTATTCAGCTCAGCTGCACTCAAGACAGTGTGTTCCAGACAGTGTTTTCTACTGCCTGAAATAACAGCTCAGTAGATATTAAATAAATTAGAAAGTGATCGGTGTTTAAAACAGACATACATATTAGAGATGGGTGTACTGTCATTGACCAAATACTTCCCTTTTATGAAACAGGAAAAATGCAATGGGTCATGTACAAGTAGTTATTCTCTCATTAGGCTCCAATTATCAGAATTGATTTCAAGCTGCATTTAAAGACCTTTTCAAAGCACTGAGTTCTGTGGCTTCAGAACTACACAGAATGCGGTGGATACCAGCCCTGCTGTGAAGAGGGTGAGTATGGACATGCTGCATCATAAGTTCCACCCAAGAATTTTTCTGCCATGTGGGAAACACCAGCTCATTGACCTTATCTCCTCTGGAGCACCTCATCTGCCTTTATGGCTCCATAGCAGCAAGTAGTTAGAGAGCCCTGCATACTCCCATCACTCAAGATGGTGGCCAGTCAACCTTGTAGGATTTATTACACATGAAAAGCACTAGCTGAACTAACAGGGCACTGTTCACTTTTCCAGTTATGTAACTGGATCATTATGGCTAATGTTGACAAAAGGCAATGGCAATTCCATTTTGTGACCATTTCGTTTTTATAATGGAATGAAACTAAACGTTTTCATGAAAACAGGATGGTGTTGATGCTTGCCTTCACATAAAAGCCTGAGGCCTCATAGGCCATTAGGAAACCCAGTTGTTACTCCCTGCTCCATCCACGTCAGAGCAAAGCTGTTCACCTCCTATCACTTTTCATGAAGCAGAGTAAGGACTTTAACTTGTCTCTCCCACATCCTGTGCCCCTATCAGGGGTTCCCTCTTGTAAGTTATATACATTCTTTCCTTAGCAACAATGTAATGCCCATAGTTGCCAGCACCTAAACATACTGATAAATGCACTCTAATCTAAGTCCCAATAGTGCCTGCCTGAACTTCCATTTCCTTATAGGTAAGAACTAACTTTTTGCTGAAGATTATGTTCATATGCAGTGTCATTGAGGGCTGTTCTGACTCAATGCCCAGACCATCCATTCCTTATCTCCCCAGACTTGATCTGGAGCTCCTTATTGAGTCCAGCTGTTCTCTAAATCAGCTCTTCCAATACAGCTCCCAACTTATTCCAGCTACCCTTGCAAAAAAAAAATTCCTTGCTTTGTAACAGCATCTTCTCCACCTACTCCCTCAGGACTAGTGACTAGCCTAGAAATACCCAGGTGATATCTCCCCAGCAACATTTTTCTGTTTTTCCCCCAGGTGTCAGCAACCCCACCTAATGAAATTCAGGTTACTGGGAAGCAAGCTTTCATCTTCTGGAGCACCACTTCATTTTTCCCAGTGAAAATCCATTCCTTTCACTTAATCTTACATGGGCATTCCTCTATACAATGGGGCTAGAGGTGTAGGTCCAGCCAGAACTCTATAGGAGGGTGCACCCCACGTCTACCTAATCATAGTCTTTTGGGAATGGTGTGTGCTACCCTCATATCTAATCAGAGAGAGATTGCTGAACTTTAGCCTCCTCTGTGACCCATGGCATTCATTCTGCCCTTTCTTTTGGATTAGAAGCAACAGGCTTATATAAACACAAATGCTTTTATTACTTTGAAACAAGTTACTTCATATCACCTGTTCATGCATGCAGTTTAAATAAAGTGTGTCAGCCTATTAACCAATCTACCATCAAATAACTTTTCAATGATAAAACTGTATATGTTGGAAAATAGTCTTTCATTTTCTTCATGTAAAACAGGGGCAAATCCAGAGGGGGTATGGTGGGGCAGTTGCACCCCCACCCTCCTTTGGCCGTGCTGCACATGATCTCTGGGTACAGGTTGGTCCAGAGACCCTGCTTTCAGGCAGCTCTACAGCCTAAGGGATTATGCTACTGCTCATCCCCTCCTTGCACCTGCTGAATTCAGTGAGGAAAGGGAGGCAGGGAAGGATGAACATCAGTCACCCATTGGACTCCAGCAGCTTGTGCAGGCGTCCAGCAGAAGTGCATGCTGACCAGGCAGTGTACTCCAAGCTCACTGCATGTGCATGGCACAGCCAGAGTGGGGGGAGGGGAACACCCCCTTTCTGTGTTCCTGGATGAGCTACTGTATACAAAGTAATGTAGAAACCTGGGAAGAATGCCTAGAATCCTGTCCAGTCAGGATGGACCATCTGACAGGATGCCTCTCACATGAAGCACCTTTGATCCAGAGGATGGAAGCAAAGGAAGAAAAGAAGAAAGTGGTATGCTGTGAACTTGGCCTCCAGCTCAGACAATGTATGGATCTGTGAAACATGTAACAAGCTGTGTTGCTCTTGAATTGGATTTGTCAGCCACAAACGGATTCATAGGGCATCTGACTAGACCTCTTACCCATACACCATGATCCAGAGGATCAGCTATACCTTGTATTGCCTACTATACAATATAGCAAGCCAAAAACCAAAAAACAATAAACTAAGACAAAAAAGCAACCTCATCCCCTCCTTATTCCAGAGTCATAGAGATAAAGTGAGTCTTCTAGATTAAATAGAGTGATTTCATGTCTGTGACTTAAGATAATCCACTCATTGCACAAAGAGCAGACAAAAGCGTTGCTCATCACTGAGCTGTTGACAAGATATTAACACAGATGTATAAACACAATTGTTGAATAAAAATCTTCTTGACAATAACAGTCTCTTAGATGCACACGTAATGATAATTTTCCCGGAAGAAGACAAGCCATTTTCATTTAGCAACAAATAAAAAGGGGAAAAATGCATTTGCCATTTGAAGGGAAGTATGGTAAACAAGATACTGATTTATACTTACGTGGGCAAGGCAACAAAATAGTCTTGTCAGATGAAGAGTTTTGGGTATTTAAAAAAATTAAAAACAAGTGAAATTTTGAATTATGGGGCTATTACACCACTGCGAGGTTCTAGCAACTTCACCAAGTACTCAATAGTCACTCTTATTCTATGGTTTTATCTGAATTTCTCTAAGGGATGATGGTCCTGTAATTCACAGATGTATGTTATTTATGGTATATCTACCTGGCTGCCTTAGAGATGAACCAGCTCTAATATCCAGAGCTGAGTTTTCTCCATTTCAGGAAGAGGTGTTTTTAAAAAAAAATAAGTTGTTAGATAACGCACTTTTGTATTAATAGAAGGAAAATACATACTGCCATAAAATGCTGTGTTCCATAATGAATATAGTATGCCAGGTAATCTCTTGGAGATTACTGCTCTTCCACATACATGCCAATTCAATATCCATAAATGGGAGGGAACTTAATTACTCCCTTGGCACAACCTAAGAGAGTTCTTTTTCTATTTATTTTTATAGGTTGGATCGTTCTCACTACCAATAAAACAGATTTTCCCCCTGCTCCAATGCCGGAAATATGTTTTTAGGTTTAATTCATATATGTATACATGCAATAAAAAACAATGGATATGTTTCTTGAACATGATGAGAAACTAGCTGCTTTTCTATATATAAATAAATGTTAAAGAAAAAGTTATCACAAAACTTTATTGGCAGCTCAGTTAAATATTTGAAGTTTAAACTAAACCAGCAACATTCTTGTGGGTGCTGACAGATGTGCAGCTCCCCACTGTAACTCATGGTACTTTCCCCTCCCTTGTTTCATGCAGATCCCATCTGGAGGAGCTGGTGCCAGGCCAGGGATGTGCATTCCCCTGCCCCGCCTCTCAGAGCCAGGGGGCTGGTGAGGGGGTGGAGCTGGGAAGAGACTGCCTGCTGGCTTTGCTCCTTCCTGGAGTCGACAGCTAGGGGTGGGGGCCTGTGTCCAGCAGCCAATCAAGAATGGGCTGCCCATCTCCTCGGTTCAACAGCCTTCAGCAGTGTCCAGCATATGGACACTGCTGGACTCCTGGACTGGCCCAGGGAAGGCTGCTGCCCATTTTAGCCACTTGAACACTGAACATCAGTTCAGTTTATTGGTTCAATCTACGCAGCTTAGAAAAACCTGCAAAGATTAAATTGATTCCACTTTAGGCTTTTAAACCTCTGTCCTTAGCTAAGGAGACTGAAGAAGTTTTTCTCTGGACCTGACTCAAACCTTTATCCAAGTGCTATTTAAAACATGCAATTCTCTCTCTCAAATGCTATTTCAATTGTTTTAATACAATTTTTACATTGAAGGTGGCTGTGTTGTTTCTCCCCCCCACCCCCGAGGTAACAAATGAGGAACTCTATTAGTAAGAAAGGTCACACAGTAGACTCTCTCTGGTTCCTTAATGCAAGTGGTCCTCCAAGTGGAAACATTGGCAGGGGGAGGGGCACTGGGGGGCAGGGGAAATCAGAGAAGCCTTGTAAAACCTCTGACAGAGAATTTTAGTTATTTATATTGTAATAATTTCTTATTAAATGAAAAAAAAGCAGACCTTCATAGTTCCTTCTCTTTCAGCAGGCTGACAAGTCCTAGGTAGGCATATAACTAGCATCTTTACAGGGAGGTTTGATCCACTTGGATCATGCTGAAAAGGATTTCTTCCCCATTCACAGAGCCAGTAGAGTTAACACATTTTCTTCAATCTCCATTACAGACCACTACCTATATCTGAAGATTACCATGTCCCACAAAGTGAAGAGCTAGTAGCATCTCTGTTTAAAAAAAGTAGGCTAAGTGCACTGTTAATCTGTCAGCAGGCAGGAAAAGATGCTGCTAAGTGAACCTTGCACCATTAAATGGAATCTGTCCCTGTGGTGTCCAGTTAAATATATCTTTATTTTCCAAGTCAACTCATGGTTGAGAAAGGCAATTGGCCATGCTCTTTTTGAGCACGGGACTACAAGACAGGAACTCCACAATCCAGTTCTGGCTCTGAAACCGACTCCTGAGGCTTTATGCAACTCCCTAATCTGTCTTTTTAAAATGGAAGGTTATAACATTTATTGTTCACCTTAAATTTGTTGTTAGGATTAAACTCACAGGGGTAAATATACCCCTAGTACCAGTCTACAGAACTCAAGATGGCTCTGACCCATTTTGTTTTATGAAAGGGGCATTAATAACTATGTGTATTGGGTCAGGTTCCCTCTCCCCTTTTCAAAATATTTATGCAATATTCAGCACAAGAGAGAAGACTAACAGATCTGCATGGGCCCATAGAATAAAGCACTTCATTTTGTCTTCTTTATAGGAGAAAAAGCTACTATAGTGAATAGGTCACTAATCCTGCAGTCAGGATACAAGAGGTAAAACCCTGTCCTGCTAGTGACTTGTCTGGAGGCCAGATCCTCTTCCTGGCTTTGCCACTTGTGCAGAATGTGAGTTTGACTGCATCAAAATATCCGTGCACTAGTTTCTGCCAAATGGGAAAGTAGTTGGGGGATTATTATTTTACATACATATCTGAGAAATTAAGTAAAATGTATTCTATGGTTTAAAGTAATTTTTATTGGGGAAAGGAGCAGTTACATAGTCCTAAAGGTTACTGCTCTCTACTTGAGAAAGAAGTATTTCAGTGGCATTATTGCAATGTATACAATGACAGCACTCTAAGAAATGAATGTGGACTCCAGCACCTTTTGGCAGGATGCAAACTAAGTGTATTCTTTGAGAGGTGTTTTGAGATCGAAGGTGGAATAAACTATTGTCAAGTGGGCTCAGCTATTTGTAGGCAGTCAAGCTGAATAAATGTATATTGCTTTGTAAAAATAAAGAAGAAAAAGGTGAGAGGTGGACATTTGCGAGAAGTGAAGTGAGAAGGTGGTAAGAATTTGCAAGGTGAGAAGTGGCTGGATGCTGCCTTCTCAAAAAGCTAAGCAATACCTTCTTAAAATTACACAGCACTGCTTATTAATTAAGCAATACTGATGACAGATAGAAAAAAAATCCTATTTGAAAGCAGATGTTTTCATGCAAGCAATATTGCTTAAATACAAACATTAATGGAAATGGTAAATTTTCATGAGTATTCAACAACTGTCATTTTTCTTCTTTATGACAACTTTCTTTCAAGTGGTGAATCGAATGACAGATCATCTGGATGATCCATCCATGGGAACGCAAAAAATATTTCTTTTCATAAAGAAAGAAAAATAAGAAGTGGCTCCCAAATCAGAAACTTAGACAACGCTGAACTCTGGGATACGCAGATGTTTTTGGAATTCCGACGCAGACCCAACTTTCATGTTTGGCTTCCATCACAACAGCATAAAAAATAGGCTAAGCCAGTGGTTTTCACAGTATTGTTCACTGACCACTTGAAAATTTCGGAGGGTCTCAGCAGACCACTTAATAAACTGTTTTTGTTCTTCAAATCAAAGCACACAACTCATATTTTAATATCAGTAGTCTTGCCTTACAAGTACAGATATTCTCAATTGTTTCACAACCTTTCTGCAGACCACCTGAATGGAGCTCGCAGATCAGTGGTAGTCTGTGGACCACAGTTTGAGAACCTCTGGGCTAAGCCAAAATATTGGTTATGATGAACAACCACAGGCTTTGAAGTTCTAAAACATATCGAAACCAATATTCCAACAGCACTGCTACTTCAATTATGGTCATTTTATCATGCTAAAGTCACCAATAGCAAGCAGGTCACCACAAGTAATGTGTTGATCTGTACACCTACTCTTTTTAAAAGAGAGTCAGTGGTGGGGATTCAAAGCAAACACCCAGTATTCTAAAACAGGATGCCAGGCTAACAAAGAAAAAAAAAAAGATATAATGATAAGATATTATATATAATCATCAGGCAAAACTAAGCAGACAGTGTTCAGACCTAAAGCTCCAAATGGCCTCCAGCTGTGTGCAAATTATTTCAGATTAAAGTAGATATTTATTCCAATAAAGGGAAAAATAAAACATTGTTTCCGGCTGTGAGTCCCTGTAGAGAATCAACACCTGCTTTGGAAAAACAGGAAATAATGCTTGTTTAACTTGTTAGGACAAACTGAATTAAGACTGAACTTCTAAATGCAACTTCAATTTGTTAAAGGAACAATAGTTAGCAGGTTCAAATGTACAATTGAGAACGCATTAAATGCTCAAAAATAATACATTTCCAATTATCATCAGACCCAGCTGAAAGCTATGACTGCTGAATACAGAGAGACTGGTTTGGTTCACGATCACTTATAGGTGTCATAGATGAGTGGTCACACAGACTCACTGCAGCACCACACAGGGAGGGGGCTGGTTGAGTGAAATCTGCACTTCTTCCAGCACCTCAGGTTAGTCCTACAGATAAGCAGTACTAAAACATACTGCAGCTTCAGGACAGCAGTGTCCTTTGCAGAGGGTCTGCATAGACAGCTGGAACTATACGCCGCTATTTTGGCAAAGTGCCAAATATTTCTCCATAGGTCACACATTCTGTCCAAGATTTACCTATTAATAATACTTTAGAGGCGTGTCTACACGAGACACTTACTGTGGAGCAGACTAATTAGCTCTGCAGTAAATAACTCATGTCTACACATGAAGTGCTATTAGGCTGCAGGAAACTAATAAACTCCACAGAAGGGTAGTACCTGTAAACACAAGTACCATCCTACTGCAGAATTATTTACTGTGTAACTCGTGTGTAGACACTGACCCAGGAGTAAATAGTACCTGGTCAGCCCAGCCAGGAGGAGACCACACTTCTGCCTGCTGTCTTGTTGCATGGCTTGGCAGCTGCAAGAGCCTCTTGTGCAACAAGCTCCATTGCCCGACATAGCCACCCGCTATGCAGGCCTGAGCCCCTGTGCCTCCTGCCAGGCTAGACCCTGGGCCACACTGCTGCCACCAGCTAGAGCCCAGGACTGACCCCCAGACTCTCCGCCAGTCAAGGGCTGACACCCAGGCATCTGTGGCCAGAGACTGGAGCTCCCCTTGACTGCTGCACAGGGGCAGAGCAGGGCAGGAACATCCTGGCCTAAACTGCTCCTCCCTGGCTCAGTTTGCTGGTATCCCAGGTGCACATGTAGGTGCTGTTCCCAAGAACTGCTCCACAGTTTACTCAGTCACATTAATGCACGTGTAGATGTGCCCTAGCAGCAGATGATCACTGTTCCAGGTCCCCAAAACTGTCCAGAAGTTTATGGGTCATGTCCAGGCAGATACACTTGGCATTGGCTTGTGCTCTGCATTTTGCCTCTGCCAGTCATTGGACCTGAGGGCGTGGCACCGTTTTCTTGGGAAGCCGGACCTCTTGCTTATTTCCAGAGGACTGGCACAAAATGAGAGATTTTAAAAAGAAATAATGCACTTATTCATAGCAGAAGTATCAGCTTTCTTCCTCCTTCCACAAAGGCTGTTGATCCAGGATTAACTCAAGAAGTTTCTTCCAAGATATCTATAAACATAAGCATCCAACAGACTTTAATATATTGTGTTTTTTCCCCAACATATTTATCTCAGTCATGTGACTTCTTTTACTTCAAGTTGGAATAAATCCCTGGACCTGCACTTAGAAATCTCTAATTTTACAGATCAGTATTTATGATTTTTAAATGGTTTTGAAATTTATACTACTCAGGGTTGAGTGGAATCTGTTTGGATGGTCATGATATTGGAGTAATTTTAAAAAAATGTAATGCATTCTTCTTTTTATGCTAATCTGTAAGATCATGAACTAATGTTAAAAGGAATTGTGATACAGAAATAAATAATTGTGGTGACAAGCACTTTTAATATGCCTCACAGTCTACAGAAGTCAGTGAGCTTCACCATCTCCATTCCAAGTTTTGGAGAACAGTAACATCAATTTTTTTTTTAACTCTCTCCTAAAAAGAAATTCCCTTCTATAAAGAAATGATGAAACACATTCCATTAGCCTTGAAAATACTGGGCCCATCTACTGGTTAGCAGTAAACCTGCTCAGGAAGATGCTCTGAAGGAAAGTACAATGAAGTCTTTCTGCTTCCCTTAGTTTCTACTATTGGAATATGCCTATGTATGCCACTATCCTTCCTGCTTCCCAACCCAGAAATTTCAGGGTCACATTTACTCTGCTTTCCCACATCACGGACGCATTTACACATGCAAGCATGTGTGCTTGCAGCAGCTCAAATAGAAGCGGGGCAAATTTGAGCCGGGGCTTTTTACCTCAGCACATGTGCTTGGACGTGGACTTTGTCATGGATCAGATTGTGCCACTTGGGGTAATATAACCCTGTCTGACTCCTCCCGGATCTGCAGCCAAGGGGAGCTAGAGCCCGGGGCCAGCACCTGTGCTGTCCCCACCAGTATAAAAAGCTGTCCTGTCCTGGCCCCATCAGTACAAAAGCTGCCCTATCAAGTGGCTCTGGCTACTCGCTCTCAGGAGCTTCTGGGGCCCAGCCAATTGGTATCTGGGGACACTACCCCTTGTGCCAGCTGAACTGCTGAAGCAGCCCTGAGAGTTCCTTGCACCCTCTACCCACTGCAGCAGTCTGGCAGTGGGGGCTGCTGCCTGGCTGTGACCCGCTGCGCACCTGCCCGTGCCTGGCTGTGACCTGCTGTGCACCTGCCAGACCCAGATGAGGCATCTGCCCCACTGGGCCAGCTGCCAGTGGGCTGTGGCTGCCGAGTTGGCCTTTGTGTAGCACTACTGCCATGTGTGCCCCTGCCCAGCCAGCTAGGCAGCTATTACCCAGAAGATATTCCGGGTGTGATGGCCTGCTTTGAACTGTCAAAGCAGGTCCTCCTGGCCCCAGTTGGCCAGGAGGTCAGCCACATCCGGTTGGGTCCAAGGTGCCAGCTCTGAGCAGGCAGGGGTCTGCCACTGGCCTCCCTCACAGGACTTCTGGTGTTCCCTATTGGAAAACTGAAAAATCTCTACTAATTACGGGACTGCCTGCTAGCTAGCCCCTAATTTGTAAATGAAGACTGTTCAAGACGGTCACGAATGTACATCTGGTGCTGGATACTTGTGTGAGTACTTTTCTTGTAAATATTCAGGATATGCTTCCTTTCTGCTAACATTTCTTGCAGATAAAAATTAATTGACCCCCAGACTCCAAAATTTAAATGTATGTTTCATGTATATTACAGAAGTGGCTTGTTAAGTTTCACTGGTAATACCCACTCTTCCTTTTGATCTTTATACAATCTAGCTGTAAATATGCATTTCCTCTCTCTTATTTTCCAGTGAAACAGGAGAAAAAAAAAAAGAGGAGGATTTCAATCCATTTTTGTTGTAAACAAACTGGACAAACAAATTGCAGTCCAGCTTATTCATCATTATTTCTTTAACCATAGTGTGGCGAGTAACAGAATAGTTACTGGGCATAGCTACATGAGATGCTTATTGAGGAGTACACTAATTAGCTCCTCAGTAAATATCTCACATCTACACATGCAGTGCTATTAGGCAGGAATAAACTAATTAGAAGTACTATCCTCCTGCGAAGTATTTTACTCAGCAGCACCACATGTGTAGATAATGAGTAACCCAGCTGGCTGGGGCACGAGGGTGCTTCAATGCAGGGACTGCCTGCTAGCTAGCCCCTTACTGGAGCACCCTCGTGCCCCAGCCAGCCCCTCTGCAGCACAGTGAACTGGATTAGAGCAGCCCGGGCTGGCATGCTCAACCTCTGAGCCCACTGCCAGCCTATGCGTTTCTGACACACTTTGGTCCTGGGTACACATGTACAATTATGCAAAGCAATAAACTCCATCTTGATAAGCGCAGGAGTTTATTGCTTTGCATAATTGTACATGTGTAGACACACCCACTGCAATTTACCCTGTCTATATACAAACATTTGCCACAAGATCAGTAGTTTTCCTTTTCATCACTCTGACCATAGTCCTGCTTTTATAATATTTTTTCATGTATTTCCCTGTAAGCCACTCCACATAATTATCACCTTGATGCATTTCTTGCATCCTAAGTGATCTAGACCACAGCTTATTCTTATGTCCTGCATTAGCTTTTCTCCTAGTTATTTTTATTTAATCCATTTAACAATAAGCTCTGTATCAGAAGCTACTGGATTCTTTATGCCTATCCAGCAAAGCATTTAAGCTGCAGACAGCAAGAGTACTCAAACTTAACTTTAAGTACACTGTTTAAATGCTTTGCTTGATGTTCAGCATCTTGCAGGATTAAGATTTAAATCAGCATGAGTATTTAGTATTTGCAATATTCATTGCATTAGCAAAACAGGGAGTTGCTTTTTACTAGCGATCAATTATTACAGTCATCCATTCTGTGAGGTATCCTACATTCCTCATTTGCCCAATCCTTGCATGCAATTTATTAGGAGTTGAGCATACAAGGCTTGTGTGATCAGACTGAGCTTTGAAAATTACAATAAAAGAGGAGCCACATGCCAATTTGCCACTATCCAACTTGTATATAAACACAATACTGGTTCTTTTCTGTATACCCACAAGGGATATAATGAGAATGCTTATTAAACTAATTTATGTCACTTCCACACTTGTCAAAACTGGTGAAACCACCTGCCAAAACACTGTACTGTCTGAGGCCAAATCCGGTTCTTGACAAGTGATAAAAGATCATCCTAAAATAAAAATTACATTTCTTTAAAACAAAACTCTGCTGAAGGATTCAGATATTGCATTTGAAATTTATAATTAACTTTAAGGAATTATATAAGACACCTAGCTCTGTCAGTATTTTCGTTAAGCCCTGTTCTGAAAGCATTCTGACTTGGTGTGCTAGCATTGGCCTGGGGAACACTACATCTCAAATATAAAATTGCCTTAGATTTATTAAGCAAAAAATGAATTTAAAAAATCCTGTTGTAAATCATTTAGGATTAATTAGTTTGTTTCGTGTTCCCTTTTTCTGGAAGGGAAACAGAAGTTGAAGTACCTGGACAGATTTCTGTAAGCTTCTCTTGTAAAATATATGTCCATTATTTAGCAATTACCACTTCTCAAAAACTAGGTATTGGGAACTCTTTCATCAGAACTGAAAAAGAAATAACAAAAAGGAAGAGGGGGGAAATCTCAGAATAAGCTCAGAGATTTTTTCTTATCGAAATTATTTCTTATCTAAATAAAACCTTCTACCTTACTCCAACATATTAAGGAAAATCAGCAATGGTTAGATATATTTTGAGCTTGCTAAATGAGACAGGCCAATTGCAAAATGCTTTACAACTTTCTTATTAGTTTTTACAATCACTACTAGTATTATGAAGTAAAACAATACTAATGTTTCCCAGTATTATTCCTATGTTCTAGCAGTTCTCAATTCAGACCACATAAGCAACTGTCTGCTCTTTGGTCTCTGAGCCAAATTGTCTTCCTCTGATGCATACAATAAACATACTTTTGGACAAAACAGAAAAGTATTAATAGTACAATCCATTGTACTAACAGATTTGTCACCTGCATATCAAAGGAATTGGCCTTTTGTTTTATTTAGCATTGCTCATCCAGATGCACTGTATCCAGTTCTGGGCATCACACTTAAGGGGGGGAAAAAAGACGTAAAACTGGCAAAAGTCTACTGGAATGCAATAAAAAGTGACTTGAGGTCTAGAAACCATGATTTACAAGAAAAGGCTAGGAGAAGAGAAGACTGAAGGATGATCTGATAACACTTTTCAGATATATGAAGAGTGTTTATTAAAGAGGATGGTGACGGACTATTCTCTGTGATCAGAGGACACAGGCCAGGACACAAGCCACTTCCCACCTTCAAAACTGAGAAACTAATAAGTGATTCAACCCTACCCAGAATGGAATAATTCTTGTCCATTGCCCAAATCTTATCTACTTGGGAGCAACACTAGACTGCATGCTTTCATATAAAATGCATGTAGAAAAGAAAGTGCAAAGTTAGATCCTGGAATAAGATATTAAAGAAGTTCATCAACTTCTTTGGGTGGGGGGAAGGGGCAACCCAACAAAATTTCAAAACTACTGAACTAGCACTCTGTCATTCGGCAGCTGAATATGCATGCTCAGTTTAGGAAACATCGGAACGTGTAAAGAAACTAGACATTGTGCTGAATGAAAGTTGCAGTGCACTACTAAATGTCTTAAGCCAACCAATGTCAAATCTCCATTTACGAGACCTAAGGAAAGCAGTAGCAAGCAAACCAGAACATACCTGACAGATTGAAGATAAGAGGCACCCAGTACATGGCCATATGGCAGCTCCCAATAGACTAAAAACCACAGGAACATTTCCTTTCCACAACACAGACATTGGAGGAAACAAGAACAGCCATGTGATTAAAAATGTGGCAGTCAGCAGCTACAGTTGAACCAGGAGGAAGTTAAGAAAAAAATATCAAAATGGCGAAACATCTCCCTGCAGGTGCAGAGCTTGACTGGCCAACATGGAAAAGCTTGAACTTCCTCCCAACAGGGGTCAGTAAAACTAAAAGTTAGCATGCAACTGTGGGGATGCACTAATGATGCAAACATTGTGTGCGAATGTGGGGGAAACCTTCAGATTATAGAATATCTCTTGGCCTTCCCACATACAGGGGAACTATGCACAAATGAGGAACTTTATAAGGCCATTTTGGGGTCATATTTGAACATAGTGACAGGACAGAACAACAAAGTGGTGATGTTCTTGCAAGTCAAAGTATAGTAAAACGTGAACAGTGCTCATAACATTTTCCTAAAATAAATTAGTTTTATTCTACTTATTCATTATTTTATGCTAGAAGGGATTGATGGCTGTTATTAAGCAGATCTTTCATCAACACTTAATCACAGAGCTAACTAAAACCAATGGATGCACTAAGCACGCTTCTTTTAGGCTCAGCAAAAGAAGAAATTAAGCCCCTTCACATAACAAGACAGCTGGAAACACTCTGAACCACAGGCCAGGACCTAAACTATGCAAGCTGTGAGGGTCCGTTGAGACATAGACAGCTGGGCTTCCAGACAGGCCCTGAGGGATAATTTAGGGGGTCAAGAGGACAAGAGTGCAGATTACCAGATTGTCGAGTCAGGGCCTGGGTTGGCAGAGCAGGGAGCACATGATCCAGTTCCAGGAGAGTCAAGAGGGGAGACCCAAGAGATGTAGGCTGAGAGGTAAGCCAATGTTCAGAGAGCGGGTTCCAAGTTCCAGGGAAAATCTGAAATCAGGGTCAAGGAAACCAAGCTGAATCAGGATTCCAGGGAAAGCAGAGAGAGTGGAGGTAGCACCAAGTTTCAGGGGAGATCGAAGATCAGGCTCAGGAAACACTAAACTAGGGTCACGAGTCAGGAGAACCAGACAGAGCTGTAAACTCAAGGCTTACCAGAATAGAGGCAGTGTCAAGCTTTGGATGTGCTTATAAGCGGTGAGCGACACTTTTGGTAGTCAATCTGGCTTCAGAAAACTGGGGCAGTTGCATTAGCTAGGGATCAGGAGAAGGTACCTCAGGTTCTTGACCCAGTCAGGTGTGCTTGATCAAAGGCCTGGACGCAACCTCAGGACATTTCCTAGTTGCAAATACTGGGGCAAAAATAGTTTTGGCAAACTGAGTGAGAGTGGGGAGAGTAAGGGATAAACTTAGAGAAGAGGTTGGGAACTCTGGGAGGGAGGAGAGAGCACCCCTTGAGACACAACCAATAGAAGGGAAATGACTTGGCAGTTGCGCACAAGGAAGAGCTGCTCTTACCGTCTACAAAGAAGCACTACTTTACTTACAAAGTATCTGAAAAAACAAGACTCATACCATCAGTTTCCCCTCTTCATGGAAAAGAAACCTGCAATGCTACAGATAATGACTAGAGGCAGCATTCTGTTATCTCGTACAAGGACTGTGCATTTTTGTCCAATTGCTAAGGTTCATGATATGCTTTCTGTTAATGCAATACTAGGGCAAGCACCCATGAATGAAGTATCCTTCAAAGAGCCTTAAGATTTTATAGGGGTGTAGGATCTTCTCTCTCTTTCCCCCCTTCCCCAGCCTGCCTCTCACCCATTGACTCCTCAATCTACATTTTCACTGACTACCTGTCTTGTATGCATAACAGCCCAGCCCCTGGTTTCTTTACTTTTCATTCCATCCAGGAAGAGCACACACCAACTGCTGAAACTTCCTTAGCCCGACAAAGGGTTTTTGAACCCAAAATCTTGCTTAATAATTGTTTTCCAACTATTTAAGTTGGTCTAATAAAAGATATCAGATTCACCCAAAGAACCTTGTCTGCTTAAGATTGTATTGCACTTATTTTATATTGGGTATGAAGGGACCTTGAAGTACAAAAGGATAATTTTTTTGCCTCTGTCATTTAACTATTTTAGTTAAGGGTCTATATTTAAATATTGAAGAATGGAAAAGGAAAAGCAAGAAGTGATAGAACACTTTCTGGCCTTCAGCTTAACTTCAAGGGCTTTGAGTGAATCAAAGTGCTTAGATATTGTTAGGCTCAGGTCTGTCCTGAAATCCACTATAAACACAGGGCACCCCCAATTATTTCATGACAGGCAGCTGCTTTACCTTGTTTTATACACTTTGAAAGATGATAAAACATCTTTTCTAAAAACTGAGAAATTTAACTGACCTTTCAGAAGTCACTAAACTCACTAAAACATTTTTATACACAATTTGGAAGGGTAATAAAATTACTAGTAGTCCCAACATGTAGCTCCACATACTCTGGACCAGGATTCACTACTGGGCAGAGTGGGGGGCCAAGCAAAACCCCACATATAAATCCTCAGTTTCAAGTGGGTTCTGAACACATATCTGAACTTTGCGGTATGGGAGCATATCCAGAACTCGTGGTTTTATTTTTGACTAACATTCACAGAGACAGACAAACAGAAGAATCTGCCCTTACTTCATTTACCAGCAAGAATATAGCCATAAGAGAAGTTGATTCTTCTAGTTTTTAAGACACATTTTCAGTGACACATTTTCAGAATGCATTCTTATTGCCACTTGCTAGCTTCTTGTAAAATGAGTGGATTTATTCATTTAGGCCCAATGGGTGCCTATACATGTGCAGAGAGGCTGCTCCAACGTGCTGCAAATACAATGCAGAGCAGACTCGATTAATTGAGTCTGCTGAAGCGTTGTAATTACCATGCTCCTGTAGATGCCAGCATCATGTGCATCAGCATCCCTGCACTGAAAAATGAAACATGTCTATAAATGCCTAATTATTTCTTCTTAGTCATATGCGGAGCCAGCCCTCTAAGGGACTGCACCGCCCCCCCCCCCCCCCCCCCCCCCTTTTTCTTACGT
>NW_005842892.1:362442-381330 GCF_000455745.1 Alligator sinensis
TATATTGGATCCAGCTGGGAGCCTCTGGGGACTTTTGTCAGTTCTCAAAGCAGTAAGAATCCCCTTCTTTGCTCAGAGGCACATCCTTTTCCCTCCACTTTCCACCCCACCACCTGCTGTTGCTACTTTCCCCATAGTTGCAGAAAGAGGCAGCTTCAAAGCTGCTTCTGCCCACTGCAGCCAGGCCACATGGAGGTGGGCTCAACTGGGAACAGTGACAGCAGAAGAGGCAATGGGTGGAGGGACATCCCCTTCCTACATCTGCTCCTGGGGGATAGAGCAGGGTGGGAGAACCCATGCCCAGCCCATTTTGGCTGCTACTACTGTCACTGAGCCCAGCCCCCTGTGTAGCCCAGTTGGAGTGGGCAGGAGTGGCTTTGAAGCTTCCCTGACCCCAGGACAGCAGGGAAAGTAACAGCAGTTGGTGTTGGAAGGTGGAAGGGTGGGAAGAGGAGGGGAGCAGATATGCTGCTAAGCGTGGAGAAGTGGGGGGTTCTTGGGTGCTTCGGGGCCTTAAAAAAAAAAAAGTCCCCAGTGGCTGCTGCTGTGTGGTGTGTCCATACTGGTTGGTGTGGTAGAAGGCTGGGAGCAGGGGCACAACCAGCCTTGCAGCAGGGGGAACTGCTTCTGCCCCTCCCCCCTTTGTCAAATCTTGGATCTACCCCAATGGGCCCCAGATCTGCTCCAGCTGAAATAAGTAGCAAGACTCAAGATGATTTCAAGAGAAAAAGGACAGGGCATTTATATACTTATAAACATTACATTTCCAAGAATTGTATGACTTCAGAGGGAAATGCTGATACCCTCCAAAATGTTTCAAGAAGGAGCACATGGGTATGAGACTAATTTAAATCTATGAAAGCAAGAAGAGTTCAAAGAATTCCACCCCTTTCCACCACCACCTATCATTTACCTTAACATACTTGAGTATTTCAGCCTAAAAAATTAAAGGAAACTTTTTCATGCTGTTCAGCTGAGGCTGAAATGTAAGCACTCACTGAACCTTTCCATTTTCCTGTTTGAATCAATTATTGATTAAGATTAAGATTACATTGCTTTAGTATTTAGTTTCTAGGAACCTGCTGTAGTTATCTCTCTCTGCTGGACAGTCCTATAATTCATCTGAAGGTTTATAATGTGCTGAACTGCATTGTTTTCAGTGGTCTACTGAAAGCCTAACCCAGGTCTGCAAAGGATTATTTTGAAACATCTGCCCTTTCCCATTGAGAGATGATTTAGTGAATGAAACTACAGTCTAGACTAGTTCATTGTTTGTTCATTAGGAAATGAGATCTATTAAACATTCCCTTATGGAGTTGACTTAGTGCGGCAAGCATATTGGTGTACTTGCCTATCCCATGTGAAATATTAAGGCTATTCATCAGATTAATTTACGTCACAAGAAAGCCTTCCTGTTGAAAACAAAACAAGTGAAAAAAACAAATCCTTACCAAATAATATTTAGAGGGCTAGAAGCTATAAGAACTAGTATTAATTCTGCAGAGATAGCTTGTGTCATGTCTATGCAGCAGCACTCGTAAATTGTAATAATGTGAAGGCTTCTGCTTTTTATGACAACCTCTTCTACTCAGACTTTTGAGCTGTGTTGAATGATTCTGTGAGCCATTTGAGTCCATTGTAAATTTCACTGTAAAGATAATAATTTAGAAAGAGATGGAAGACACTTATTAGGTCATTTCAACCTGGAGGAAGATAGCCAGTGGGGTCCCCCAGGGTTCGGTTCTTGGACCAGTGCTTTTCAACATCTTCATCAATGATCTGGATAAGGGAGTGAAAAGCACAGTGGCAAAGTTCACTGAGACATTAAGCTGTGGTAAAGTGTGGCCATGCATCAGAGTAGGCTGACAATCCAGGCAGACCTAGACAGATTAGTTAGATGAGTGGACCAGAACCAGAGAAGTGTAAGTGCTCCATCTGGGAAGGAAAAATCTGCCACAAACTTAGAGGCTCAGGGGTGCTACGCTAGCTAGCACCACATCTGAAAGGGACCTGGGGGTCATAATTGACCATAAAATGAATATGAGTCACCAGTGTGATGCTACAGTTAACAGAGCATACAATACATTGGCATGTATCAACTGATGCATCTCAAGTAAAACTAAGGAAGTTATACTCCCACTCTACTCGGCATTGGTGAGGCTGCAGCTCTGGGTGCCACACTTCAAGAAGGATGTGGAGAAGCTTGAGAGTCCAGAAAGAGCCACTCATATGATTAGAGGCATGAAGAGCAAGCCATATGAAGAAAGGCTGACAGATATAGGACTGTTCAGCCCAGAAAAGAGAAGAGTTTCGGGGGATTTGGTGGCAGCTTACAAATAACAAGGGTGAGGATCAGGGGCTAGGTGAACAACTATTCACCAAAGCACCCCAGGGCAAAACCAGGAGCAATGGTCATAAACTCCCAGGAGAAGGTTTCAGACTGCAAAAAAGGAAAAACTTCTTGACTGTTCATGTGACCAGACTCTGGAATCATCAAACCATCCCAGCGGGGGTGGTGCAGGCATCTACCCTGGAGATCTTCAAAAGAAGACTGGACACACACCTTGCTGGGGTTATTTGACCCCAGCAGTCTTTCCTGCCCAGAGCAGGGGGGCTGGACCCAATGATGTCATGAGGTCCCTTCCAGCCTTAAACTTCTGTGAATCTCCTCCCACCCCCTGTCCAGAGCTGGATTGTTATACTGATATTGCAGTAGTGCTTAATGGGAGAAGTCAAGTTCTGCTGAAATCTATGCAAACTGCAATCCTTGCTTGAAAAGGCTTACCACTCTAAGAGTGAGTACAGGCATTCACTGCACCTGGCCTATAGTCATACGGCATACTTTAAACCATGTGAACATAGACTAGGAGTGGTATGTACAGCTATTACCAGATCTGGGAACTACACTGGGAAACCAAAGCTAGTAACTCAAGGTGGGTGGAGGGACAAGTGGGAAGGGGGAGGGGTGCTGGTAGGTACACGGGAGGTGGGATTGTCCATCCTAAGGTGTGAGGTAGCTGGGTGGCTAAAAATAGTCAGGTCAGGGTCGGGAGGCAGGGGGTAGGAAGATCACAACCCTGGGACTGGGGTGAGTGTCTGAGTTTTCCCAGCTTGCAGCTGCTAACCCAGCCCCACCATGGCTGTCCCACCTGCCGCAGCTCTGGCCCTTTAAGAAAAAAAAGCCTGAGAAAAAACACCAGACTCACCATTCCTGCCAGTGGGAAGCAATCCCCACTGGCCGTCACTGCTCCATGCCACATAGGGGGCTCTGCACGAGCCCCACAAAGCCACTTCAGGAGCAGTGAGTCCCGGGGTTTTTCCATGGGTTTTTTTTTTCTTAAAGGACCGGAGCTGGCCCAGGCAGGGCACCTGTGGAGGGGGCTGGGAGAGTGAGGAGGGGTTAGGGGGTTCATGCAGAGCCCCCATGCAGTGTGAGGCAAAGGGAGGCAGCAGGGATGGCCCCCCCCCATCCAGCAGCACCTGGTGAGTCTGGGCATTTTTTTAAAGCACTGGGAGCTGGGGCAGGTAGGGCAGCCATGGGGGGCTGGGGGAGTGGGCAGAGGATGGGGGTTGGCATGGGTCCCCCCCATGGTCCCCTCCCCCCTCCCTGCACCCTTGTACTTACCAGCTCACTGGGGACTGTCTGAATCAAAGCTCTCTGAATCTTTTCCAAAGATTCAGAGAGCTTTGAATCAATTCAGACCTTTTAAATTTGTCCTCTGATTCAATTCAGATTTGAAGATTCAGCCACTGAATCAGGCCAAATCTCCCCTGAATCGAATCACCACCTGAAGTTTCGCACAGCCCTACTGAACACGCGCACAAATGGGCACCCTATTTAGGTCAGTATAAAATGTAACACCAGTATGTAAATTAAAGACCTAATCTTGTCAAACACACAGAGTCACTGCCTAATTATATGCATGCAAGTAGTCCTAACAGAGCGTGCATCTACACATGCACTGTACTGCAGAGCTGGCTAATTAGCTCCACAGTAAAATGTCACCATCTACAGAAGTGCATGTATTAGGGCACAGTAAATTAACTGCTGTAGGATAGTACTGTCCAGGACGAGTAGTATCCTACAGTGAAGTAGTTATGTGCACCAAAACACATGCCTTAACGGTGACCGGGGCTAGCTAGGGCATGAGGGTGCTATAGTACAGGGGCTGCCTGTCAGGTTGCCCTGCACTATAACACTCTTGTGCCCCAGCCAGCCCCTCCACAGCATCTTGAGCCAGACTGATCCCCCCGGGCCCCTTGCCAGCCCAGGGCTACTCTGCGCCTGCTCAACATGTCATGGTCCTGGGCACACGTGTAGTGTAGATGTCATGCCCGGGAGAAAGACTCCAGTGCGAATTGCACTGGAGTTTATTTCTGCATGCCAGTTGCACATGTGGGTGTACCCTGTGAGGCTATAAATAGACCTGATCAGCAAATGGACACTTTCTGCCATGTGAGAACATTAATTTCTTTGTTAACAAGGTGAAGTATTTTCTGACCAAGAAAACTGGAGTTTTCCATGGAAAACAAACTGAAAATATTTAGCCAAAAACCTAATTATTCATTGAAAAGCAGCTGACACATTTTTGACCAAGTTACACTGCTGTAAAAATAAGTTCACATGACGGCATCTGTCTTTACTGAGGGTCTCTTCTACTATTCTCACTGTATTCATAACAAAATTACTAAAGAAATAACTGCAGAATGACAAACTGCTGGCTAGCTATCATAATCCATGCTGAAACAATATTCATTGTATGTCAGGACTCAACTGTGGTGATAGGCACGCATCAAAATATTTAGGAGGTTCTGCTCATTTCTGAAAAAAATCCTCAAATTTGGACACTAATCCAAAGTTATGGGAATCTGTCCAAACTCCTTTAGGTTAGAAAGCATGCAAGATTTTACATCTGTCCTCTCTCACAATAATGTCTTAATTGGATTCTGCCTTTGTCATGGTACTTTACTGTTCCTTTGTTTGCACCTAGATTAGACCAGGAGATACAAAAGAGAAGAAAACCATTAATGTGGTGTTTCCAAAACTTAAAATTATCTGAGCCCAGCATTCAGAGGGCAGCTGAATTTACAACTCAACCATACTATTCTAATAATGAATTTCTTTTATTTTTGCCATGCAACAAGCGGGAGAAAATGTAGCTCTGCTGAAGTCTTATAGCTCCACTGATTTATACCAGTTGTGGATCTTTCCCTTAGATTCCATCAGGTTGTAGGTTGGGCCTTAGAGAGTAGATTGCCACTACTGGTTTTTATAACCATGCCCCTTACTATAATATCTGAGCACTTTGCAGACGTGCATTACAGCGATGTGATATCAGAACACATTTATTCAGCCTTCTTGTGAACAGTTCTGTTGTACCAGAGGAACAGTGGTATAGTCTGCAGTATTCACCCCAGAATTTTAGATGCTCTTTCAACCTGGGACATGAAGGACCCTGAAGATATGGTCCAAGGCCTTGAACTTGTTCCAAAATTCTATAGGAAGCCATAGTAGAGGGCAGAGCAAGCAGTAGTCTGAATTAGCTGGAGTTTCTTCAGCACTGTAGGCTGCATGTCCAAATATATCATATTGCTGTATGCCAGATGAGAGGCAAGACAAAGTCTGGGTTACCAATTACTGGAATGAGATGGAGTCTCTTACCTTTACTTCTGGATTGTGCTATGAAGAGCTTAATGTGACAGAAGAATTCCAGAGTTGTTCTGAACTACCACCAACATGAGCAATTGAGGGTGTATACAGTCACCAAAAGAATCTGACTAATGATAGTGAATTCTTAAAAAAAGTCTTCTCTGCTTACCACCACTGCCTGTGTCTCATCAGGGTTCAGGTTCATGATTCATTAATTATTTCCAAGCACTGCGTCATACTAGTAGCTCATAGGAAAGTAAGATTGGAAGGGACCCCAGTTGTCATCTAGTCCAGTCAAGGCAAGATCATCCCTGACTAAATCATCCCACCCAAGTTTCTATCAACCTTTCTTGAAAATTTCCAGGGATAGAAATTTCACAAATTCTCTAGGTAGCCTGTTCCAGTGTTCAACCACCCTCATGGACAGAAAGTTCCTCCCAATCTCCAACCTAAATTGTGCATGATAAAGCTTGAGGCCAGTTTTCTTAGTCCTGTCCCTTACAGCCACAGAGAAAAGCCCATCTCCACCTTCTTCATAAATTCCCCTTCAGGTATTTGAAGACTTCTCAAACCCTTCTGCAGTAGACTCTTTCCAATCTGCCCACATCCTTCTTGAAGCATGGGCCCCAAAAGAAGACAGTACTCCATATGAGGCCTCACCAGTGCCAAATAAAGTGGAAGAATCACTTTCTTTGATTTGCAAGCAATACTTCTGTTAATACAACTCATTGTGCTGTTGGCTTTTTTAATATTTTTTTTTGGCAAAAAGAGCACACTGTTGGCTTATATTCAGTTTGTGGTCCACTTAAACCTCTAGGTCCTTCTATACAGTACTGCAGCCTTGACAATCATTCCCCAGTTTGTATTTGTGCATGCAATTATTTCATCCCAAGTGTAAGACTTTGCACTTCTTGTTGAATTTCATCTAGTCAATTTGAGACTATTTTTCCAGTCTATCCAGGTCATTCTGAACCCTACCCCTACCCTCCAGAGGGCCTACAAAATTCCCCCAAGTTTGGTGTCATTTGCAAACTTGCTAAGTGTGCACTTAATCCCATACTCTAAATCATGAAAACTAATTCATGTAGTTACCTAGTAATTAAAACAGACCAGATAGCACAATTTAAAAGTATATTATAGACATGAAACTAAGGTCCTTAACTGAGCAAACTTCCATTGATTTGTTACCAAATAGTTGGTAAGTAGTAGGGGTGTGGAAAGTGGGCCCTATTCGATTTGGATTTGGCCTGAGTCAGGGACAGTGATTTGATTCGTTGATTCAGATTACTGTCTCCGATTAGAGTCAGACCATATCCGAATCTGAAGATTCAATGTTGATTCAGAGAATCAGCAATCTGGCCATAGACACAGCTTTAAATATTTTTTCTACATACCTCAAGGAACCAGGTGGCTCGTGAATGCTGCAATGCTGGGACGGATGGAGTGTCCCGCAAGAGCATTGGGGGGGGGGGGGGAGCAGGGAGGCACATGCTCAGTGGCGAATGCAGAAGTGGACTGGAAGTACTTCTGGTCCACTTCTGGGTCCAATGGGGAGTGTGCAGGGGGGCCACCTTTGCGTGCCCCCCCCCCCGGCTGGGTGATCAGCTGCAAGGGGACCCCGAGTGCTCCCCCAGACCCAGGAGGCACCAGTCACTGAGCCAGGAAGGGTGCAGGGGCAGGGACCCGGTGCGCTCCCCAAAAGTGGACCGGAAGTGCTTCTGGTCTACTTCCAGGTCTGCTCCCAAGCACACTGGGGAGCCCCCTACACTCCTGTGAGATGCTCCACATGCCCCAGCATTGCAGCATTCACGAGCCACCTGGTTCCTTGAGGTATGTAGAAAAAACATTTAAACCCATATCTATACTCAAATCGCTGAATCTTTCTGAATCTCTCTGAACCAATTCAGAGGGTTCCAATTCGATTTGGAGAGATTAAAGGGTCTCCAGATTCGATTTGGATTTGGAGATTCAGCCACCAAATTGGGCCAAATCGAATCAGTGACCAAAGCTTTGAACGGCCCTAGTAAGTGGTCATCCTACTTCCAAAGAGATTTTTGCTCAGTTAAATACCGTAGAGTTTTACTTTTTTCTAAGTCAGCTAATTTGCTTATTACTATAAACATTAAGATTCTTCCCTCTCCCCCTGCAAAAAAAGGATACAAAAATAATCATTTGAGTTTAAGGAAAACAAAAACCAAAATTTTTCAAAAGGGAAAATTTATTAAAGTCCCTATACTCATTTTTTTCCATAGATCATGATCCCCATCCTCTCCCCTTCTCACCACCCCCCCTCCCACTTCATTTCAAGGCTCACCAGCAAGAAATAAAGTAAAAGGTGAGCCTTTGGATGAGTTTGCTAATGCATTCATATTTTTCCCCAGGTAACAACTCCTTTAATTCTGTTCCCCTCCTCCCTGCTGGGAGGGATGGAAAAAAAAATCCGTTCTAAGAATCGAAATCCTTCTAACACCTAGCAACTTGTCAAAGTATGACAGTATAAATACAGAAACAATTCTAAGCTAGAAATCTGCTACCTACTGCTGTCTTGATGTGGCATAAAGTATATAATTCATCTTGCAGTCTGTGATGTATGAAAGCAGTCAACCATTAAGTAAGCTGTTCATGAAGCTATTGTGTCTAAAAGTTGTATTTTTTCTGGTCCCTTCCTCTTTGGAAGAGAGCCAGTTTACTACATGCTCCAAAGACACTGAAGTGTACCAAAACCTATAATAATAAATAGGTTTATTCTGTCTGTCTGGAGCACTCTGGTTGGTTGTCTCAGCAGCTAATCACAATGCTTAGTGAAACAACCAATCAGAGCCTGTCTGCATCTCCTGTGTCCAGGGAGCAAGCTGTCAGCAGATCATGCAGCCTCTGAGCTGCAGGGGACCCTGGTGCTTCCCTCCATGGCGGTGGCACCCCCCATGACTGCCCAGATGGGGTGCCAGTGGGTGAGTGCTGCCCAGGGGTGCTGCCACCATGGAGGGAAATATTGGGACCCCTGCAGTTCAGGGGCTGTGCAACCTGCTGGCAGCTTGCTCTCTGGCCATGGGAGATGTGGGCAGGCTCTGGGAGGGAAAAAAAAAAAATAATAATATCAGGCCCCTTGCTGCTCCCCCTCCCGCCCTCCCCTGGCAGAGCCTGCCTGCATGAGCTGCCACTGGGTTGTACAACCTGAGCTGCAGGGGGCGCGATTCTTCCCTCCATGGTGGTAGTGCCCCATGGGGCCACCTGTGTGGGGTGCTAGCTATGCAGGTGCAGCCCCAGCTCACATAGGTCCAACAACAACAAAAATCACCAACCCAAGTTAACCCTACTTCCAAGGTACACTTAACTTAGGTCTAAAAATGGCTGACCTGATCTATCTAACCATCCTGAACTTCTGTACAGTTCGTACTTAGATCAACATAACTAGTGTAAGGTTTGTACCTAGGCGAACTAAGTTAGATTGGGTGGCCATTTTTAATGTGATCTAACCTCCCCCTTAACTTCCCAGACTGTCTACATGTACCCTTAAAGAATAATGAAACCACTAAGCATTGGCTGTTATCATCCTAGAATCATAGGACTGAAAGATCTCAAAGGTCCCTGCCCAGATGCAGAATTGCTAATCCTAACTCATTCCAGACAAATGCCTATCAAACCTCTTGAAAACCTCCAAAGAAGGAAATGTCATTACTCCCCTGGACTATTTGCTCCATTGTATGACCATTTTCCTAATATTTTCTGAATTAAGCTATGGTATAGGAATAAGTTTTAAGTTACACATCTTTTCCCTTGAGGTAAGGGAGGATGTTGTTTTTCCATCTTCTTTAGGCAGCCTTTCAAATAATTCAAAATTGGTCATCTCCCACCCCTAACCTACTTTTCTCTAAACAAAATACACCTAATTCCTACCACCATTTCTCAGATGGCTTAGTTTCCAATCTCTTCATTTTTTGTCACTTAAAACCAGAGCATCTCCAGTTTCGCTAGAATCCTTTTTAAAAGACAGTGCCACAGATTAGACACAGTTCGGCGAGGGCCAACCAGCAGTGAATGGTAATATCACCTCCTGCAGCCTGTATTCAATAGTGCCATACACTGGAAGTGGGAGAATGGCATTTATGAGCACAGATGTATAAAGGTGACTTGCACAAGTTCAGAAAGAAAAATCAGCAGCAGAGCTGGAATGCAACATCCTAAATATCTTCCAAAATGTGGTAGTCTGACACTCTAGTCTAAGCAAAGATTTCTCTGCTGTTTTTCCCCGACATAAAGTTGGAGTTTGGAGAAAATATTGAACCTGCTGCCTAGTTCACATCTCTTCAATGTTCTTGACCATTCTTCCCAATTCATGGTCCAACTCATTCACTCATGAGGTGCAACATTACCTAACAAAACCACCAAATATTCTTTCACATAGTAGCAAAATGGCTTGCTACTATTGGTTTAAACTGATAGATATTTTCCACTGTTTCCTTATTCTTGCCTGAAATGACCTTATTATCTTACCATCAGAAGGTATAAATTGGGCACAGCAGAAGATTACATTTGAAGACTTTGTTCCCAATTCTTAATTTATATCAAGTGGTCCTAGAGGTCATTGTTTTCAAGCCAAGAAACAATCACCCAATACACAGTAATTTATTAGTTTTTAAGATATAATGGAAGAACTGGTCTGAAGAGTCAGAGGTTACTTTTAATGGTTATTTTCTCAGCATGTGCCTAGTCAATATGAAGTTTCCTTAAAAATAAAATGCGCTTTTGTTTCAAAATGACTAATCTATGTGAAACCTGATAATAGACATGCTGGGGGTGGGGGGGGAAGAACTGCTTATGAAAGAGTCAGTGAAAAAAAGTCTTCATCTTACTCCATTTTTTGTGCATATTTATGACTCTGCTAAAGTTTGGGGTTTCAATACATGACGGTACTTAAAAAATGAAATTTGATTTAGGTCCTACAGGTAAACAAACCCTTCATATTTACACCCAATCCCATAAAAAAAATATCTTTTGCTATCCTGAAAAAGGTCTCTTCTCTATCTTATAATTACTAATAGTTCTTAAGTTTGGAGCTGCACCGGTCCCTGGTCCTCCCCAGTCAGAACTGCACCCCGCCCCCCCTTCTGCAGGGTTTGTCCATGCCCAGTTTACACTACTGCCTTGCTTGTTACACCACTGTTTTAAGAGGAGTTTAGCACTTATTTAAGAGTCCCCTGGCTGGCTATGGAGCACAGCATGACGAGTCTGAAATCTTTGGGTGACACGGCCATTCTTATAACATGTTCATTGGATGGCTATGTACTGTATACAGTTTTCTCCAAAAGGCTATATTAAGGCTACTTATTAAGGGTATTTGTACCGTATTATGTTGCAGGTTAACTAATTTAAAGTTACGATGAAAATCCCTTTAAATGATATCTTCCCCACTTTTTTTTTTTTTTTTTTTTTTATAATGTGAAAGCAGCAGCCATCTATATTTGATGCTGCAAATCTTTCATGGATCTTCATTTGTCTTTCTGGCACTGATGTATGTAAAATTAAACCAAGCCACTCTTATTATTTACATTCTGAAGACATAATCCAAACTTTTCTCTTATTTGTTTCAGGCATTAATATCATGAGAAAAAAAAGCAATTCTCTGAACTTCTTACAAAAAGGGCGCACATATAAGAGCTTACTGTCTTCTACTGATTATGTGAGTATACTGATCACCTGACAGTCAGAAAAATAAACCTTTTCTTGTGGTAGATCATTCATGGTGACTAGTCTCATAGCAGATATCTTGAATCCACCAAGACAGTGACAAAGTGTATATAACAAAATCTGATTCTTATTAAATATGCATCTAATTTTTCAAGGTTTTGCTTCTATTCATTTTCATGGGATTTGCATGTGCTTAGCATTACACAATCAGGTCTCTAAAAGGTGAAAGTATCGATTATTGCCTAATTGTAGAGCCCAGTGTAGGACATTGGCTTGGAATTTAGGACACTGGCTTGGAATTTTAGCACAAAGGTTTTGATGATGTCACCATTTATTTTCAGTTCCCTTCTTCAAATAAAAAGAGCCAAAGCCTCGTAAGTTGACCTACTGTTTTTATCTTGGCAATACCAGCCCTGAAAGATTTCTCATCATCAAGTCAAATTTGTATTCCCATGCATAAAGTGAAGTCCTGCTATTTTTAACCAGCTGCTAGGAAGTCATGCTAGGCATTAAGAAAGCACTACTGGGGATTAAGCATCCCAAAACCAGGTTTTTCACATTAGTTTGAATGTGTCAAAACAATGTGGCATCAACATCCTTCCAACATGCCCCCCTAAAGGCCACTATTCAATACTTGACTGATCATTAGCAAACTCATTCTGCCCTTCAAGGATACTGTCACGCAATATCTCACTGGGAGAGGTGAAACAAATGTACCAACTCAATGTACTCAACTTGATTTGGTGAAAACAATTCTCCTGGCAATTTAAACATGTCTGTAAAAACATTACAAATACTAAGAATTAAGTTATATTTACTCCACTTATATTTAGGTTTCCTTATATCATACATATAATTTATATGATGGGTTCTAGAAAGGAGAGGTAGAACCATTTTTAAAAATAATTTAAAGAGAGCAATCAATGAAGTGTAATTCACAGAACATGTGCTGATTCGTCTACTGCAGTGAGTGGTGTGTAGTGCTGCATTCATTGTGCTTACAGTGGCGTGTCCAGCCCTGGAATTCAAATGCACTTATCTGGTGTGAAGGCAAGTCCTATTCTGTTGGAATGCTTGAGATGACAGCTGTGGAAATGGAAATGCCTTCCTACAATTTCAATTTAGTTTTGTACATTTTGTTTCCTGGAACTAGAGCTTGGCTGAATAGCAAGATGTCTTCTATATCCATCAAAAATATTTATTGCCTTTTCAAGAGGTAATTAACCTGTTACTATCAACTTGTAACATTAGTCAACTTAAACTAAATTTACACTACAATGTTCTGACCACACTGTTCTGCATTTTCAGTTAAGTATGCTAGCAGTGCCTGATTTATGGCCTAATTACACTTCATAGTTATTGTCCAAAAATAGATTCTATTTGGTTATGCAGCAGTGTGACTTTATATCAGTAGTTTGTGGTTGTTTGTCACAGTTCTGAAGAGAAAAAAAAAAGGGTTCTCCCTTTTAAGTAGCTAATGGCCAATCCCATGGAGGGCTTCGAATGTCACAACAAACTAGGCTCTGTTCTACAGGAAGCCGTGGGAAAGCATCAGATGTGCAGTGCCAGCCTGGCTAGCAGTTCCATTTTGTACCACTTGGAGCTTTTCTGCATCCAGAGAGTTACAGGACTTTAATTTTATGGTCACAAATAAATGGAGTCCCATGGCCTGATATCTGTGTTGGGTGGAAAGAGTTCAATCTTCTGGCCTCTCGCACTTGTTTTATTTAATGACTCTCCCAGGTATCTACTAGGACTTTGAAGGCCATAAAATCCATACAATTTGAACTAACTTAATCTCATGTCACAGGTCCATCAGTGGACTTACAGAGGAGACAAGTTCTTTGAAGCTTTTACTTCTTCCTATGAACATTTTCTCAGTCTTGTCAGGGGTTAGCTGTAGTCTTACTTTCATCAAGTTGCTAACTTCAGTTAGGCAGTGACAACTAGGAACTGGAGTCTTTTTAAAAACTGTACGTGGAAGAGATTTAGAGCTGGGTGCCACCTGCATAGTGCAGGCATGTCAGTTTTGATCATCTCCTCACCTTCCTCAGTGATTTCATTTAACTGGTTAAAAGCACAGGGGCAAGAATGAAGCCCTGTGGGATCGGTGGGTTTAGAAGCAAAGGAAGATTTGCCCACAGTCAGTCTATTGATCTTTTCCAAGAGAAGGTTATCTCAGAACATTTTTCAACCTGACTTTTCCTAGAGGCAGAAAAAAAATAGTTATGTGCCATTTAGAGAACTACCTGGTCATTCAACCAAGCAGTGAGGACTCAAGAGATTTGGGCTCCATTTCTGAGTCCCCCTGGCTAGCTTTGTTACCTTGAAAAAAACCAAAACAAACAAACCTCAGTTTCCCCATATGAAAAGTAAGACGGAACAAATTATGTTTAACATTTCCCTATATAAAGAAAGTTGGAAAACCCACAACTGCATTTAAGTAGAAGAAATACATCTCCAACAAGTAAATCTAAAAGGGCCTAATCTGAGGTATGTTTTGACATGGGCCTCTCAGCCACTAACCATCTGCATAGTTTGGTATCATGCTGATATTCTCCTTCTGGATTCATGTACAGTAAAAGCTGTTATCTGGCATGAGTGGGGAATGGGGTGTACCAGTAAGCTAAAAATGCCAGTTACCCGAGGCTGGGGTTTTCAGCTGGACACAGAGCGGAGGGCAGGGGCAGTGGTGGTTTCACACAGAGCGGTGGCAGCACAAGGTGGTGGGTGGCAGTGGTCGCCGTCGCGTATAAGCTTCCCCTGCCCCCTCCGCGTCTGGCCAGCCGGCTGGAAATTCTGGTTAGTAGAGTGTGCTGGTTACTAAAATGCCAGTTAACACAGCTTTTACTGTACCTTACTCCCCAAGACACTAAATGAGGAAACTAAAACTTTGCTCATTTATTTCTAATACTCATTCTGAACAAAATATTACGGATTTCTATTTCCTCAAATTAAAGAGATTCACAACTGGTGCTGGCTGCCAGTGCATCTGATACTTCATTTACCAAATTACTTTATTTCTCATAAAAGAATTTTCATGATAAAGAGGATCAATGTTGTTTAAAAGATATTTCATTTGATGAAGTATGGTCATGGAAAATTGTACAACACAGAAATAACTCAAAGGGGGCAGACAATGTTTTAAAAAGTTCACCCACTCACAGAAAGCCCCATCAGTCCATGTTTCACATCTAGTCTCTGCTGGCCAGATTCTGATTTCATGTGTATGTGAACCTATTATTTGAGATTCTTCCGGACCTATGAAAGGTAAGTACAAATCGGAACCAAGTCGATATGACTGCATTTATCATTTTAGGCCTATTCTAATCTCTGCATTGGGAAGAGAAAAAGGCTCTTAGCCCCAGTGTCTACTTCTAGTACTTTTCCTTTGGAATTTGAATTCTCCCTGGGTTTTGCTGTGGCTGTCCCCAACCTCACAGAATTGCCAAACTTGGAAGATTTAATTCCTCAAAAAACAAACAGTTTGCCTGCCAGCCAATTTTTAAAGTTCCCACAGCTCTAATTTTAAATAATACTGCAATACTTCCCTGAAGACATGCAATGGATTATTCTATTACACCAATTCAGAATGGCTGTGCTTATGACCTGTGCACTCATTCTGCAAATTCCATAACAAATCCCACTTGTCTATGACCTCAGACATGACCTGTCAATTTGAGCCCTGTCCCCAAGACTGTCCATCACCAGGCTTTGGCTATAGCACTATGAACCAAGATCAAGTTTCTTGCCTGCTCTCCCCCATTCTCAGTCTGGAAAGTTATACTACTAATCACTGGCATCCAGAGGTAGCAACCTTTGTAGCAGGTAGGTCAGGTGCTGAATGCGGACCTACATTCAGGAAGGAGTAGGTGTAGAACCCTGCTTTCACACAAATTAAAGATGTTGTCTCAAACATGATCTTTCACGCAGAAAAAAAGCGTATTATATTTTTATTAAACTATTTGGCTTGGGGCCACATGGACATATTAAATTAACTCTGGATACCAAAACTAAGATTCCAATTATTTGTTCAACTACCATGAAGGTCTTAAGGGAAATAAGTTTCCTCTTTGGCTTTTTGAGGCACTTGTACTCTATAGATTTATCATACCTGATACTTCTTCACACTCTTTCCTCCTTTACCTGCCCCCCACAAATTTTGTTTTCAAATTCAGCTCATGTTTTCAGCCCCCATCAAAAATATTCAAGGTGTCTGTGCATTTAACTAGTTCTCTAAGAACCCAGCAGAGCAATGCATGTCTTATTACAGTAGCTTATCAAGGAGTGGCTTCCTTAAAATAAGACCAGTTTCAGTGAATGCAAGACAGGCCATGGGAAAGTTTAATCATTTGGAAAGTAGACAAACTAAACTCTTTGAGGTCAGTCAAATTCTTTAAAAAAAAATAATGACGTAGTAATACAAGAACAACTAAGACAAGTGTAGGAAGTATAAGTGCTGTGTGCCATACTGCTCCATCTTGATGTACCCTGGGATGCCAGGTCAGGCCCATTCATGCAGAACCCTGTCTACAAGTTACTGGCAATCTGCAGCCTAGGAGCTTGGCACAGATCTGTCAAATTATATTATCCTTCTCCATTATGCACCAGAAAGGCAGAATTAGACTCTAGTTTGCAAGTGTATTGCATCATCAAAGGAACATACTAAAGTGCTTGAGTGGACCTCTCCTTTGGCTCTCATGTTTGCTTACTCCACACTAAACAGAATTCTCTCTCTATCTTCCTTCCATCACAAAACCAAACCTGACCAAAAACCTGACCAAAACCATTCCAGAATCTAAATAGGAATCTACATAGAACAAGTAAGTTTCAGTAAGAGACTAGGAGACAGTGGTGTTGATGCCTACAAAGTCATATGGGTCACTAACTGGCTGGAGGACCACACCCAGAGAGTGGTGGTGGACGGGTCTTATTTGACCTGGAGGAATGTGGGCAGTGGGGTTCCCCAGGGCTCGGTCCTCGGGCCCGCACTGTTCAACATCTTCATCAGTGACTTGGGCGAGGGGGTAGAAAGCACCCTGTTCAAGTTTGCAGATGACACTAAGATGTGAGGAGAAGTGGGTACGCTAGTAGGAAGGAACAGGATGCAAGCAGATCTAGGCAGGTTACAGGGGTGGGCCGAAGAGAACAGGATGGGGTTCAACACTGACAAGTGCAAGGTGCTGCACCTGGGGAGGAAGAACCCGTGGCACACCTACAGGCTGGGGAACCCCCTTCTCGCCAGTTTTGAGACAGAAAAGGACCTTGGAGTCATCATTGATGTCACAATGAACATGGGCCGACAGTGTGCGGATGCGGTCAGGAAGGCCAACCACACCTTGTCGTGCATCCACAGATGCATCTCAAGCAGGTCCAAGGAGGTGATCCTCCCCCTCTATGAGGCACTGGTCAGGCCGCAGCTGGAGTACTGCATCCAGTTCTGGGCGCCGCACTTCAGGAGGGATGTGGCCAATATGGAGAGGTTCCAAAGGAGGGCCACCCGCATGATCAGGGGTCAGAAGGGCAGGCCCTACGAGGAGAGGCTGAGGGACCTGAACTTGTTCAGCCTCCACACGAGCAGGCTGAGAGGGGATCTAGTGGAAGTCTACAAACTAGTCAAGGGGGGCCAGCAGGCATTGGGAAAGTCCCTGTTCCCCTGAGCAATCCCGGGAGTTACAAGAAGCAACGGATACAAGCTAGCGCAGGGGGTCGGACTAGATGATCTCCCTTCCGACCCTACCAATTATGAAACTATGAAGCAGGCCACATTCAGATAAAAGCAGGCTTATAACAGAGTGGGCACGCGTACACGTGCTGATTTAAGGCGCTTTAGCCCAATTTAAGGTGCATTAAGGGTGCACATCTACATGTGAACACCCGTAATGAGCCTTAAAAATGGTGATTTTAGGCTATTCACACCAAATTTGATACCTGCAAAAGCAGGTATTAAATTTAGGCACGAATGCTAACGTCCATTAATGCATATGTAGGCACATTAAGGTGCATTAACACTGTGTATAGACTGACTTGCGAATAACTTTAGTCCCATATCAGTCTGTGCACACAGCATTACGGCACTTTAACACATGCATGTATAAAATCACCTTAATGTGCATTAAGCTAACGTGCATTCAAATTTAGACGGGTCTAAATGCACATGTAGACATGCTCAGTAGCTCAAATGTACTACAAGCCAAAGTTTGACTGCACTGGAGTGACTGACATGAATTTTACATCATGAGATGGCAACTCCAATTACCAGCAGCAGTTATGGAATTACAATTTTCTTTTCTTACTCATCAACACTGCTAGTTTGCAAGCCAATAAAAATACCCAAGTCAAGAATCTTTGTGATTTTGAAGTACGTATCACAACATTGTATTCTATAACTTTGGCAGCTTTGGCAGGAGGAAGACGTTTTTAATCCCATGCCTCAGGGTTGTGTTGGTTGCCCACTGGGTCCAGAAAGGAATTTCTGCCAACCTCCGCTCATCCCTCCTACCCTACAACTTCTGGGTTTTTTCCTTGTTGCCTTCTTCTGAGGCATTTAGAGATGGTCAAAAACCCTTAGCTCCTACCAGTGTGAAAAACCAAGAGGTTCCTTGCTAAAGGATCTTGGTTTTCCACTCAGAATTAAACCAATCAGAAAATCTGGGTCAGGAAGAAATTTCCCCTTAGTCAGATTTGTACAGACTGCCAGGGGCACTGGCTGAAGTCTCATCTATCCTACTTTTATCTGTGCCATACTACAAAATGTTTTTGGTGCTTCAGACACTGCCCTTTCTGGGTGGGGGTTTGAAATGGCAATATTGGAGATTCGTTAGGTTAATGATTACCTGTAAAGGAATACAATGGTGTAGGAGGTGCCTTCCAGCCCTATATTTCTGTTTCCTAATTCACCGACCTGTATCATGATGTACAGTGACATTTTGATGCTCAGTTCAGTGTTTGAAAGACATTATAACCTAGGGACAATTAGGAATCTTTCCATACAAGTAACCATTGGGAGGCTGTGAAAATACTGCAGGGTAAGCTTCACAGTACTGCAGGTCCATCTACCCCTTTCCCTCCCTTCCTGAAGTGCTATGCTCCTCTTCAGACACATAAATCCTGAAGAGCCTTCTCTTTTCCCTTGCCAAGACATTCACTGCTGAGAAGTCTACTGACTCAGCTGAAAAAGGTATCAGCAGACACCTTCACAATTACTAGTCACTAGGATTGTGCAAAGCTTTGGGTGCTAATTTGATTCGGAGGACATTCAGCTCAATTCGGCAGCCAAATCTCCAAATCTGAATCGAATCAGGAGACCAGCGAAAAGGTCTGAATCAATTCAAAGTTCTCCGAATCGATTTGGAAAAGATTCGGAGAACTCTGGCAATTCAGGCAGTCCCCACTTGCTACAGCAGGGAGCTGGACCTGGACTTGGTGCTGGTAAGTAGGAGGCAAGGGAAGGGGGGCTAGAGGAGGGGGGAGGGGACCATGGGAGGGAACCCCGATGCCCCACCCACTCCCCCAACCTCCCCAACCCCTGCCCTGGCTGGGGCCCCCCC
>NW_005842892.1:381388-381617 GCF_000455745.1 Alligator sinensis
TGCCTGCTCTCCTAGCCCCCCTCCCCTGGCTGCCCCGCCCACCCCAGCTCATCTAAAAAGAACAAAAAACCCAGACACACCAACTGGTGCAGCAGCTTCGGGGCTTCTGGGGGTTGTGGCAGAGCCCCCCACACAGCGTGGGGCAGTGGAGATCACCCCCTGCCTGGCAGGAGCCGGTGAGTAAGGGTTTGAGGGGTTTTTTTTTTTAAAGGGCCGAAAGCTGGAAGGG
>NW_005842892.1:381648-382424 GCF_000455745.1 Alligator sinensis
GGGCAGCCATTGGGAGCAGATGGGGGTGGGGCCAACTTGGCTGTGGCTGAATCACCAAATCAGTTCACTGTCCCCTGAACTGGCCGAATCTGAAGCAAATACTAGCCACTTTGCATAGGCCTACTAGTCACCACTCCCCAAATAGGTGACTACTATCAGCTACTCCTTGCAACTGCTGTTAGGATATCAGAGGCAAGGTGGTCAAGGTACCCCACAGAGAGATATGCTGCATTTGCACTTCGTGTCTTCCTTCTTCAGCCAGAAGTGGTGTGAACCACTTAGCCCAACACTGGGCTCCTGTGCAAATAAACTAGAGTCACAGCTTATTGCTGAGCACTGTGCTATACTGGCGACTCTATTTCTAGTGGAAGATGGAGCACAAATGGAATAGGCATGTCTCATCCCACAGTGTTTTTTAGAACATGAACTGCTCTATTGTTGTGCTAAACTTTTTTGGACCCTGAATAAGGGAATCCTCTGGAATCCATCCCCAGACTTTTATTAGACATTGAAAAAATCCTCAGATCACTGTGCCATAATAATCAAATTCTTCAGGTTCACAACCACAGAAGTCATTCTACATAACATAAGCCAAGGGGAAAGAAGTTGCTATGGCCATCTTTACATTGTAAATATTGCTTTTTCAAGACTTCACCAAGGAAGTGAGAAGAGAAAGAAGCCTTTGGCAGGCCAGAGAACCACCAAAACTAAGATATTTTGAGATATCAACTGAGAGTTCCTGGATCTGCACAAAGAGACCCATTCAAAAAGGGAAA
>NW_005842892.1:382434-424408 GCF_000455745.1 Alligator sinensis
GCTTTAGAAGTAGGCTATAAACTACTTCTAGTATATTTGATCCCCAGGTACTCCAGCCACTACTGCCATTTGCTTTAATAACTGCATAGACACAACTAATCCCCATTAAGTTCACCCACTGGCTGCAGGGCAAAGATGGGCCCCATTTTGTGTTCTGCATAGAGGTTTTGAAGGATGCCACCAATATGGAATAGATACACATGTGCTGTTTCACTGCTAACAACAGACTGGCATATTCTAACAGACTATAAATTGTGGCTATGATCACCATAAGGGCCCCTCTAGACATTCAGGTAAAGGTATGATAAGATCTGAAGTGCGATCCACACAAATTGCACCTTCTGCCATGCCACACGCACGTGGCAGAATGTGCAATTGTGGGATTCAGCATCAGATCCTATCACACCTTATTGCCAGCACAAGGGAAGCCTGGGATCTCCATCCCTGGCTCCCCCTGCACCAGCGAGTAAAAAGCTCTTGCAGCTGCAAGCCCACTGCTGACAGGACTTGCAGCCATGGCAGAGCCTCACAGCTGTCAGGCCAGAGGGCACGTGGGGAGAAAGAGAAAATGCTTCTATATGTTCCAAAAACCAAACCAAACCAAACCAAGTTGAATGCTTTATTTGCGGGGGTGTCATATGAGATGTCAAACAAACAAGATTAGGCTCCACAACCTTGCAAGGGCAGTAACAAGGATATTAACCTTTACAGTAAGTAGTGCTTTATAAGTTCCTGTATTTAAAGTGTTCTTTCTATATCACAAGCCTCATCAAGATACTATCAGATAGATCACTTGCTGCTTCAAGCATAAGTTGCAGTGCTCAGCCTACACAGGTTTAACATAGGACTCTGCCCCTTCAACTTGCTGAAGCAGACACAAGCTGCATGGCATAAACAGCATCTCCAGGTTTGCTTCTTTGCCAGCAAAGAAAACAGCTTCCCCACTTAAAACATTCACCCCAAATCAGGGGGCTGATTGGAAAAGGGAAAGATGTGTATAATGAAATACAGTGCTTTGCTTCTGTTGCTCCTGAAGCCTCTTGCTAGTTCCAACTAACAGCACTGTTTTATGGGTAGCAACTGAAAAAGTTAACTCAAATTAATCCCCCTATCAGGTCCTTGGGATTACCCTCCTACATTAAGAAGTAGAGTACCCTTCCTGTAAAGGCAGTAAGAAACATTTTGCCCATTAGTTTACAATTATATGCTTTGCACCATAGAAACACAACTATTGGGGGTAATTCTGACCAACAGTTATTACTTTTTTTTCCATATGACTGGCTGTATGAGAGAGAGACATTATGGCTGTCAATTCAGTTAGGGACTGGGAAATAAAAGCCTGATATAGAATGTCATCAATAAACCCCTCCCTGGCCTCAGTAATATGACAGTACATAAAGCTGAAACATTTATTGAGCTACCGCTTTGGCCCAGATGTCCAATCTCCCTGAAGTACAGGGCATAGCTTGTGAATTCACAGATCAGAGCCATGTCACCACATAAGACTTGTTGAAATTTTCCATTTATTTTTTCCCTTTTTAATGAAGTAATTAGATGTTTTCTAAATGTGCCCAAACACATTTAGAACAAGATCTTTTTACTAACAAGCCCTATAAACCTCCAGCTAAATTTAAGCAGATCTTCACAAGACTGGTGTGTATGTTGCACAAACAAGGAAGGGACTCTTTCAAGTTTCAGATTTCTGTTCCCTTTTTCTGTTGGACTAGAATTTAAGGATTGCAAAAAAAATTATGGAAGCAAAATTGATTAAATCTGTCCCCACCCTCCACCTTCAATTTTGTTCGTATTTTCAAGAAGAAGTTGCCCTATTCAGGAATTGCCTGCTGCTTTGTATTTCTACAGTGCCTAGTATGGGGGACCAGGGGGTGGAGGGAAGGTGGGGAAGAGAAGGGTGTTGGAGGGAAGGAAGAAGCTGTTTGTTCCATAAACACACCCTTTACAAATTACTGAGTATGAACTAAACCTAGGATAGTTCATTCCATAAAAATGTTACAAATATTTCCCTTCAGGTACTTAGGGAATCTTTAAACTTTACCTGCAACCCACTTTAGCAACCTATGTCTATCCTTCAGACTTCAATGGCAGTTAGAGTTACCCTTGCTAGCACAAGTACGGGAAGCAGCCCAGCATATATTAATTTATCATTGGAGTAAAGTTGTCGCCACTGAAGTCCATCACTACCATGGTTTGATTAGCGTTGACACTTGAGCTAGATCATTTAAAGCTAGCTTGGGTATTAGGGCTGTGCTAGCCTGGGTATATACTTGCTGATTCAATCTGGAGGGGATTCAGCAGCCAAATCTCCGCATCCAAATTGAATCAGGAGACCCGTTAAAAGGTCTGAATTGGATCTAAAGCCTATGAATCAATTCGGAGATTTGGATCGGCGGGGGACAGGCAGGCACAGCCAGGCAGCTGCAGGTTCTCCTGCAGCTTCTCCAGCTGTGTCTGCCTCTCCCTAGGTTTGGGGAGCCATGGGAAAAACCCCCATGGCTGCCCGGCCCGGCCCCATCCCCCACCTGGCCTGGCCTTCTGGCACTTTAAGAAAAAAGCAAAAAAAGCCCTGCACACACTGAATGCAGCAACAGGAATCAGGGCCTGTGAGGGCTCATGGCAGAACCCCCTGCACAGTGCAGGTCAGTGGGGTGCAGTGGGGATTCCCGCCCCCCCTCCTGGCACTAGCATGGCAGCTGCCCCATAACGCGGGTGCAGCGCAGTTCGGCATGGCACTGCCTGGGAGCTGGGGCCACTGGGAGTGAGTGCTGCCAGGCCCAGGCTGACAGGTGGAGCCACCCCAGCTCCCAGACAGCGCGCAGCACCCTGCCGAACTGCGCTGCACCCACACAATGTGACCGCTCCTGTGCGGGTGCCAAGCAGAGGGGGTGATCCCCGCTTCCCCTCACTGCATGGTGGGGCTCTGCCCTGATCACCACTGCTACTGCCAGTGAATGCAGAGCTTTTTTTTCTGAAGTGCCAGGAGGCTGGGCCAGGCGGGGGATGGGCCAGGCAGGGCAGCCATGGGGACTTCTCCCATGGCTCCCCCTGCCCGGGGAGAGGCAGGCACAGCTGGAGGAGCTGCAGGAGAACCTGCAGCTGCCAGGGTGTGCCTGCCTCTCCCTGGCTGATCCAAATCTCAGAAACAGTGCTGAATTAGCGCCAAATCTAAGATTCTAATTCAGCCAGATTGAATGGGGACAGTGATTCGAATCACTGAATCAAATCACTGCCCTCCAAATCCGCCAAATCCTAATCGAATACTTCCCTATTTGCACAAGTCTATTGGGTATCTCTATAGTACCTTGCAGAGTAGACATGCCTTCAAAGGAAGACTTTGAACAGGGAACAATTTCCATATTGCGAGATTTTCCTGCCTTCAGCCATGAAAGCAAGAAATGTTTTGTTAAAGGTTTCATTCACATACAGGAAGAAAGAGTGATTGTCTAATGTTTCACATTCAAAAGACCCATATGCAGGACCTTTATTGCCTAGTGAAAGATGTCCAGGCATTTTCTCCAATCATTAAACCGCTGAGAGAGAGAGAATGAAACACAACCTCTGCCAGATTCCTATAATTTTCTGCATGTACACATGGTTTACAACATGATTGTTTCTTAAACATCTAACATCCATGTTGGCTCCTGAAAGCCAATCAAATCAACTTGAAGACATTTTCTTGGCAGTAATCATTTCAAGCCATCAAAGCTGTTCTGAGCTGATTGTCAGCTATGAAACAGCCTTTTCTTTGGCAGAGATGCAACTGGTCAATGTCATTTAAACAGCATATCTATCAAACATTTCTTACATTAGCTATCTGGAAAATGAACAACTGTATTACTTAGACTTGAACCAACCGTGTATTTTGGGATTCTCGTTTAAGGCTGTACGAAAACAGATGTATACATTCATCAGGAAGTTTCACTGAAGAAATATTTAGGCACATACTACTAGAGTTGGGCAAAACGCTGGTGACTAATCACTTTGTCTGTCCCCAGACTGTGAGAGTTCACACATTAGAACTATTTGATGAAAGGGACTGGGGAGCTAGATTCAAGAGAACAATGAATTCCACAGTGGATTTAAATGCGAGTCTCCCATATCCCAAGTGTGGGCCTTAATCAAGCAGCTGTAGGACAATCTGAAGTGTTTCCCTCCGTCCCTGCTGTGGGAGGTTTTCTTGAAGATAAGGAGCACCACTATTGCCAATCTGCCCCACCTAATACACTATACATTGATTGATCTGGAAACTCTCCTGGAAGATGACAGAAAGGACTTTAATCATTTGAGGCAGGTAAAAGATTACATTTCTGGTGTAATATAGAATCTGGGTCTCCCACCTCCCTTTTATTTTCTTTGCTTGTACAAAAAGTGACCTACACTAAAGTGCTTTGGGTAAATGAAGAGATACATTGAACTAAAAAAAATGACTGGGGAGGGGAGGGGTTGTGGGGAAAAAAAATTCCCTCCAGTTTAGCAACAAGAAGGGACTACCCCCACTTCCCCTACACTTGTCACAAAATTTGGATAGCCTTATGATACGGTTTGAGAGAGCCAGTGGAAATCAAGGCAGATATAGGGAAAGGCTTTCATCATCTTCATGCTATAGAAATCAACATTATTCCTATTACAGATAATGCATCTAGTGTACTGAAAGAAAGTAATACTGCACTGCTTGCCCCTGTCCCCTCAGCTCATGCTTCATGACATGTATAAGAACCCATCCAGAAATCTCTGTTGGAGTGACCAGGCCTTGAGATATCGTGTTCAGTATTCTCAGATTGTAAGCATTCAAACTGCCATTTTCTCCTAGGCAAATATGATGGAATAAAGAGTTTCTGTGCCATGTCCCCTTCTACTTCTGCACATGGATACATGCAAGGCCATCTATACTGCCACAGTCATAATTCAGCTCTTCAACTGTTTTCTTGGAAGGAACAACTTTCCAGTGTTGGGAACGGACTACATGGTTTGAGGAAGAAAAGGTAGCATGCGTGTCAAAAGGAGTTTGCCCAAGGTACAGCATTTCAGAAGAACAGTAATTTTAAAGGTCTAGAAAAAACCCCAAATCTTATTCAAACTTATTATCATAATATATTTGACAATATGCTTTCAATAAAATCACTGTTGTGTCAGGACTGATGCTTCTCAGAAAGTTTTCTACTGCACCAATTTTGTCTATATCTCACTTTTTGTGGGAACATACTAGTTTTAGCAAGACTGAAGTTCAGGTCTTGGGTGGGTGAGATCACATGCTGACTTTTTTTTTTTTTTACCAGAATTTTCATCTCCCACATGTGGGTACGTACCAGTACCAGGTCTATGGCAGTTATGGCATAAAAAAGAAAGTTTGCCCAATTTTTCAGGGGGGGGAGAGGGGATGTGGACCCAAATTTCATTCCCTTCCGCCATTTAATGCAATTGGGAATGGGAAAGGTTTTTTAAAAGTTTCATGGAATCGCAAAAACGTTTCCTACATAGGTCTAATTAGAGTATACCAGGTTCACATATAGAAAGAATGCTCAGGCTAACATACCATTTACTGCATATTGCAAACATACACCTGGCTCAAAATATGTACCATTCTTGCAGGAAGATTTTTTTTTAGAATTTTACACTTTGCAGAAAACACTATTTTAAAAATGTTATTTATTTCTCTTTTCAGATCTTTTGAAAAAAAATTCAGTGCAGGGGTAGTCTAGAGAAATCTGTAAAGTGTCTAATTAAGACTAATGTAAAATATGATGTCATCTTAACTGTGCGTCTGAAAAGGCTCTAGCGAAATGCAAAGCCTTGTGGGCTCTGTGTTGGTACTAAACTGCACATTAGTACCACACATGGCAAACCCCAGCTGATTTAATCTGCCATCTATTACTATGTGTGTCCTTACCCAGTGACACATGGGCGTTGGAGGCACAGTTTCAGAAGGGCAGTAGCTGTTACATTCTAATTGTTAGGTGGCTAATTGTATAGGTGTGGAACAATATAAATGTAGCAAATCCACTCCAACTATAACACTGAATGAAACAGGATCAAAATTAGAGCAGTTTTGCTACAGTTGTGTTGCTCTTGGCTTGTCCACAAATAACAATTAGAATGCAGCAGCTGCTGCCTTTTGAAACTGTGCCAAATGTGTGTCCATACCCACATGTGTAAAGCTGTATTTAGAGTGCCTGAAATGGAATAAAAAGCTAAGCAACTTGCTGAAGGAAGCTTCTGTAGACTCATAGTATACTCTGAAGACACCCATATAGTACCTGTAGATTTATGAAGAAAATGCATCCGGAAAAAGAATCCAACTTATGAATTGCCCTTCATTGCAAGATCCTTTCTATTTAAAGCACAGGCACCACAAGCTGTTTAAAAACCATAACACTTCATTGCCACCTTCCTAGAGGCAACAATACCAATTGTAGTTGGCATGAGAGCAAGGCATGTGTCACAACTGGCATTTCTTCATTTATGTGTCTGAAATGAGATCTGAAGGTTTGTTGTTCTTGAGAGGTTACAACTTGCAGGTTGGCAAGGCAGCTGAACACGAGCCCTCTATTCATAAAGAGAGGGCAGCAGTTGACTCCGCTGGCTTCTTACCAGATTCTTAAGTCATGCAGAGATTCTGAAAATTGCAGGCCCGTTCTTTCCTGTGGGAAGCAATGCATTTCCAGAACCATGCTCTACACTGGAAATCACCCCTTTTAAAAAAAAGTAGAATGAGGAAAATGTGAAGAGGTCAACTAAGTTTGCAAGATTTTTGCCTGGATTAAACATGTCAAATGCATCAGTAAAAGTTTTCCCTACCTGGCATGATCAGTCCTGTTTCAAGTCAAGAAAAAAAATTTTTTGGCATTTACTGCATTTCCTTAATCTTCCCCATTTGTTTTCTCTAAGCTTATGTCAAAGATTCTTCCCATTAGCCATCCCCACTTCATTCAGGAAGCTGTATGACTGTCCACAGAGATATAGTAGCATTCATCTCAAAGGCCAGGTACAGATACTGAACTTTTACAGGTGTAAGTGATTGGAAATAGGTCTATAGCCATAACAGAACAGAAGCTTGGCACACAAAACCAGACTATACCCATAAGAGAACATAAGTTTGGTGCACATAGACTGGTGTAAAAATGGCAAAACCCAGTCTAAGATTTTTCCCCCACCAAAGGATGAATGTGTTCACTACCGACCTAGACTATGCTGCTTACAGAAAACCACATCATTTAGATGAATTTCACCTTTGGCTTTTTGAATATCTGTACCTAGCCAAAGAAAGGAAGTGCTTTCCTGACACTGCTGTGTATTGGGACCTTGCCTGCTTTGATGAAGCCAGAGAGACTGGTTTCTTGTCAAACACTTAATTAAGGTGTCCTGTTTCAGTTTAGCCAACCTCAAGGGTTACGGCCCCACAAGTGCGGATGTTTGAATAAATGGCAACAGTCCTATTTGCTCTTTCATTTTGTTTGCAACGGTAAAAAAAAAAAGAAAAAAAAAGCAAGCTTCCCTATGTAATGGTGACTTATTCTTCCAGGCCAAGATGAAGAAAGTCTTGCTCCTTGCCCTTCCAATACTTAGCTGGGCTTTTACAGGGAGGCATATTCTATAAAGCAAAAATGTTTTTGCTTCTTTTCATGTATTTGTCTGGTGCTCCAGTGCTATTGCCAGGCTCACTCTGACTCAGGTGAATGGTTGGAGTTACTAAGTGGTACTTCAGTAGAATGGAAAACAAAGCCTAGACCTTTCAGCTCCAGTCAGGGTTCCAGGTTTCATTGTATTTTAAATAACACTAATATTTTTTTTTAATAAGCTAGCTTCCCTCCAAATGAATCACTTGCTTGCTCACTAGACTCAACTGATGTTAGAGAACACTGCCAGTTTTTCCTTTAAACAAATGCATCTTCAAATATGCCACATGCTGAAGTGGAGGAAATGAGTTAGAACATAACAATTAGTTATTGAATAAACCATTAGCATGAGACAATAGACAATAAGAAGAACGTCTGCTTCTGGATTGAACTGCAGAATTGCTCTATTAGCTCAGGAAGAGCAGTGGCCTCAGAAGGCTGAGAACAACTGTTCTTACAGAATGCTTTCTTGTTTCATTATTAACATGCCAAATAAAATGGTGAAGTGTTTTATTCCAGCGATTCTATACTCTAGTGAATCCTTCATGGCAGCACTTTGGAGCCTCTGCCACTGAAGATGTACTGCATTTTACTTTACAATGTATTAACTGGAACATGGGCCTCAAAACCAAGGAAAGGGTAGTTTATGGATTACATTTTAGGTAGATTCCAAGTCAGTTTATTACATTTAAAAATATTCTGGACCTCATGTTTCATATATGACACAGGGTGTCAGCTTTCTCTCCACTGCTCCCTCCTCTTCAATGGGTATGAAGGGAGGCTTATAGTTCTCCTTGGGGGGCAATGGCCCACCAATTCCTTGACAGTAACAACTAAGCTTGAACAGGTAAGTTCTGCAATTAGTTGAGCAAACAGTTCTCAGAAGTACACATCTCTTTTGAGTTCAGTTAGAATTAGTACACAGTGCTGGCAAGGGCTAGGTACAGGCAGTCAAAAAGCCCAAGGCTGAATTGATTCAAACTTTGCAGGTTAGTCTAAGCTGCACAGATTAAGTTGAAGCAGAAATGAACAGACATTTACCTTTGATTCAAGAAATGTAGACACATGCCTGCAGTGGCTCAGGCCAGAAGCCGGGAGGCACTAGAACAAGGCTCTCTTGGTGTGTGTTCACTTCCTCTTCCTGCTACCCCTGAGGTCTCTTGGATTTGCAGTCCAGACTTACAATGGCAAGACTCTGTAGGGTTGCTGATCACTTCCTTTTCCTGCTTCCAGGTGCCTTTGGGATTTGTAGTCCACAGTTGCAGTCAGCAGGATGTTTGAGTGGAGGAAGCGGTGTTTAAACCCCATCCCTGGCCCCAGCCTCAGCTGGGGTTTGCCTGGGGGGCAGTCCAAGCTTGGCTTGCCCCCGCTTGTCAGCCAGCCCTCACTGCTCCAGCTAGGGAACAGAGGGGTGGAATCAGCCCTGCCCGCTGGAGCAGACAGCCCAGCCCAGCCCAGGGCTGCAAAGCATGCTGGAATGCTGGGATTTAACTTGAAGCAGGAAGGGGTCTAAGACACAAGTTTCATAAACTGGTTTGACCAAAATTAGTTTATTCTGATACTACATTCAACCGTGTTAATCTTAAACCAGTTTCAGCCATTTTCAAACTGGTTTGTGTGCACTGAACTTCTGTTCTGTTACAGGTTTAAGCCAGTTTCTGATCACTTAAACTGGTTTATGTCTAACTTATGTCCATAGCCAAGGCATTCAGTTCTGCCTCTTGCTATTGCAGGCAGGCACATCATCTATTCCTTTTTATCACTGGCTCACTTTCCATGTTAAAAAGTAGTCAAGTTTTTGTTCCCACTAGAATGCTAGTGGGAACATCCTGAGAACATCATGACTTGGTTGGTTAGAAACATTCTAATTTTTAACATATGTTTATTGTAGCTGGCATATAAGTCAAGCCACCTGACCTATGGGTCAAGTCTAACAATACATAGAGATCATTTTCTGCTTTTATATTTGGAGGAAACATAAATATACAGAGGACTCTCCTGGTTGCAGGAGCAGGATCACTCACTAGAAACAGTGATGTACTTTTAATGAACAGAAAAGTGGCCCAGACAAAATGCAGAGCAGAAACAAACATAGGCAATGCATAAGGGGAGCACAGAGGGGGGCACATGCTCCTCCCAGATTGGCTACCGCCAGCCAGAGAATGGGGGGCGATGGCTGGTGCCCCCCCTGAGAATGTGAGGGCACTGAAAGATTCGCCGGTGACACTTCCAGGTTGGCCTGGTTGGCAATCAGCCACTGGCGGACACCCTCCCCAGTCAGTGGTCAGCCACTGGTGCCCCCCCAGGATCAGGAGGCACCAGTCGCCCATGGGAACAAACAAGGAAGTTGTAGATCTCCTGCCTTAGTAATGTATAACTGAAGATGAAAACCTGCCCCATCCCCCCACAATTCAAGTCCAACTGAAGCAGCATAACTGGGAGGAGAGGGAAAGGGGCAGGGGGAGGGGGGAGGACCAAGACGGGGCAAGAGAAGAAGAGTACACAAACAGCTGCCACTGGAGCTGGTGGATGGCTGTGTACAGAGCTACCCTGTCATGCCTCTAGGATCCAGGTCCAACCCCACCTTTTCACTCTTCACTCTTTTTTACCTAAGATCATGTATTCTAATTCTTCTTCTATGTATTTCCCTAATTTCAGTTATTTCACCTTTTTCCCATAATGTTTCTGCTCATGTTTCTAGATTTAAGCCAAGTTGAATTGGTTTGAAATATAGCACTAAAGCACAGGGTATTTTTATGGGAGTTCTTAAAGTTAAGAGTGAGACACAGAGTCCAAAGTAACCAAGCTCTTTTTTCCCTAGTGCCAACTCTTACCAGTAAGCCCATGTTAAATTTCAAAATGCTCTTAGATGGAAGCAAGCCTCTTCCCTCTGCAGTGCCTTCAGCAAGAACAAAGCAACATGCTTTCCTCTAGCCAAGATAAATCTCCTTCTTCTTCATGTATTAGCACCAGCTCAGATAACACCATGTGCAAGCAGTTTCTCTGGTGGCAAACTGAGCCTGTTCTCCAGAACCCCTATGACTTCCTAAACAAGCAGGCGTGGAAAGGCATTGTTTGGGTGGGCATGTGTTTTTATCTCCCTCCTCAAAAGCCAAGAGAAAAACTTGTAGCATGTCATCTTGGTGAATGCTGTAAGATTATCTTCTTGTTTCCCAGGTGTGTAGAGCAAGTAGTGGGGTCGGCGTGATATTTTTGGGTTGCATGATTACAAATGGAAAGGTATAAGAAAGCATGTTAATTGAAAAATGGACTGGGTTTTCTTCAGTACATATGAACAGACACTGGTTAGTTTTTCCCCACTCTAATTATGACCTTGCCACTTGGAGGCTATTTGTAGAATGAGAGAAATGAAGAGGAGGCAGAGATGGAATTTCCCTTTTTATGATGAGTCATAAATTTGTGTAATTATAGAAACTGCCATTTGGACATTGGGACCTCACCTTTCTAGTGGGAGGTTTATTATACATGTCAGTTATGAGTGTCAGCCTTAAGCAGTCTACTAAAATAAACTCCATTAAATTTTAACTTAAGGGATGTTTTGTTTGATTAAATATTTTTTTCTTTCTCATACTTGCAAGCTGGTGAGAAGACTGGGCAGAAACAATACATAGCAACAGCATTGCAGGCAGGCATCCTATAAACACAAAACAATCTAGAGCAAAATGAAAGGTAACAAAGTATCCCAGCCTGGGAATTAACCAGACATGGGTAAAAACCTGCCATGACTCGTCACTGCTGCATGTGTGCTCCACAACCTCTGAGAGAGGGGGAGGAAGTCTTCCACAAAGCCTGGGCCAAGGAGGCATGGCATGTGGACAGGGCATGGCAGCATGAGCATATGCAGTGCCTGGATCAGGAAGTGGGCAAGCTCTCTGCTGATGGTGGGCATGCCAGCCCCATATAGTGAAAGGTCGTTCAGATGCATGAAGCCCTGGTTGACTACCTCCTCACCCTCAAGGACAGTGAGCTTCAAGTACCTGTGCTGCCCTGGACTCCTCTGGCTTGCATCCTGGACAGCACGACCAACAATGCAGGCTGCCCAGGCACTGTTCCCCTTTCCCAAGCCCACATTCCCCCCACCCCGAGGGTCAAACACCAGGGTGCAGGGGAATGTAACATGAGGAAAAGATGTGCCTCAAATGAAAAAAACGTTGCAGCTGTCAAACTTTTTGTGCGTTTAATAAAGAAAACCTGTTGAATGCTGCCCATGTCTCAGCTTGGCCCCTCTTCCCAGTTAATACAAACCAGCTAACCTTTGGGGGAGAGGGTGCAGTTGGAGAAAGGGGCCAAAGAACCTGGAAGGATGGTTAGGATGGGGAGGGGGTGGGGTCAGGGGCAAGGCCGCAGGGGCTGAACTCAAGCTTTTCAAGTGATGCACTACTCCCTGAACTTGGGAGTGAAGATCCAGGACTTCTCCATGTAGAAGCTGGACAGTGGGTGATCTTATACACTCTGTCTGCTTGAGAGGGCTGCACGGTGGGGACAGGAGTAGGAAGTGGCTGTTGGGCTGGGAGGGAGGAAGCTGCAGGGTGGGAGACATCACCACAGTGGGCACTGTGGACCCCTGGCTCTCCTTCACAGCATGCTCAGCCCCTGCCCCCAGAGCCCATTCTCCCCTTTTGAGGGCCCCAGACCCATGGCCTCTGACCATGCCTGTGGCCCATGTCATGCAGCAGGCCCAAATCTGATAGCTGTTTATTCTTGCCAAGACTACATTGCTCCCTGGCAGAGGAACTTGGGCCAGAAGAGGGGCGCAGAGATCCCCCACAGGTCCCTGGGGTGAATGAGATGGGGCCAGTGGACTCTATTGCCAGATGCTGTCCCAGCAACAGCCTGACCTGGCAGGCTGTGGCCTCACTCTGGCTCTGAGTACTCCTGTGTCCCTTCAGGATTTGCTGAGAACCACTTTGGGGCCTGCACAAATGGGGTAACCACCAGGGGTTGGGGTAAGTGGGTCAACTCTGGGAGGGTGGCAGTGTCCCTTATAGCCCTGGCATTGCGGCACAGCCTTTCTCACTCCACTTCCCACTGCTGCCCACTGGAGAGGATCCCACCTAGTGCCCTTCTGCTTCCTCCCAAACAATGGGGGCACTGGATGCCATGTACCACTTCTCCCAATTCAGCTTCCCCCTTCATCCTGGTAGCTCCCATTGAAGGTGTGGTGGGGAGCATTCCATCCCAACCAGCATCCAGGGGTCCCTCCAGCATCCAGGGGTCCCTCTAGTATCCAGGGGTCAGCAGCCTGGGTGTAGGCATGCCCCCAGCTTGAGGCTGGGTGTAGGCATCCCCCAGCTTAAGCATGTCCTCCCTCCACATCTTGAGTCTCTTCTCATGCCACTCCCATAGCTCCTGGCAGCAGTGTGCCCCCAGACCTTGGAAGAAGCAACCAAGGCCTGCAGCATCTCCTCCTTGCTTCTTTGATGGCTCCTCCAGACATCCCTCATGTGCTCTGCTGTCATGCAGGACCCGGCCCCTGCCATTACCTCCACTACACACTGTACTCCCTCACACAAGTGGTTTCTCTGCACTCAAACAGGGGAGATACAGAGCCTTTGTGCTCCTCTCAAACAGGGGAGACAGAGGCAAGATTGCAACTTTTACTGATAAAAATGAAGTATAAAAGGAAACTGAGGTCTTAAAGTATCCCCTTCCACCATCCTTCCTTTTCAAGAGAGGTATTTCAGTGCTGGGTCCCTGTGGGAGTGACACAAACCTCTCAAGCAATAATGGCCTGGAGCCCAGCACTGTGAGCAGTCAGGGTGGGGAGATTCACTGTCCCTGCATGCCCCTCCATCCCTGCCCCTGCCCCACAACCCTTTCTGAGCTTCTCAGCCACAACCACCTGAGAAAGGGCTGTGATTGCAGGGATGGCCTGTAGTGGCTGGGGGGGCCCCCCCCCCCCCCTCTTTTTCTTTCCCCCCCCCCCTGCATTTCCCTTGCCCCCCCCCCATGCATTTCCCATGGGACCTGGGTCCCTATCATGCCCATGTGGAATAGGGGGTGAACCATATTATCCTGGGTCATATGTTATCCTTGTTTGGGGACTGAGTCATCATCAGAATTTATGGAGGGCTAGCCATGGGTCCTGCAGGTTGTGCTGCAGCAATGGCTAGTTGGGGGCCTGGGAGCCACCTTGCATGGCTGGGAGCGGGGGCAGCGAGGTGTCAAAGGAATGGGAGTGGACCACCCATGGATGGCAGCAGTGAAGGGAATAGTGCCCTGGGTCCTGCGTACTCACCTGTGATCTATGGAGTCAAGAACCAGGGTGGTGGGGGAGAGCAAGGCTCCTGCGAGGTGGAAGGCACAGGCCCGGACATCAGGTCTTGGGTCTCAATTTCCATGCTGGTGGAGCTTTCTCCCCACTCCTGCATGCTGTGCACCCTGCTCTTGGCCACATCCAAAAAGTCCAGGGAGCTCAGTTCCAGCTGCAGTTACACCTCAGCTTCCACATCCTGTGATGATCCAGGGACCAGCACCAACAGGTGGGCTGTTCCTTGTTGGCTGGCTCCATCAGCTGTGCTCTTGTCCTGTGGCCCCTAGGGACTTGCTCTGAGCACCTGGTTATCTCACCATCCTGGAGCTTTCCTGCACCTCCTCCTCTGGCAAGGCCCCTGCCAATGACTCCCCCCACCCCCTGATTGTGTCATAGGTGTGCAGGATCTCAATGGCCCTGTCCTTGGCAAGGAAGTTGGATGGGTCCTTGTACAAGGGAATGCTCTGTCTCCAGGCCCACGATCTTTGATTGGCATCATGCAGGCAATTATACTGCATATTCATCCACTTGGTCGTGGCACAACACTGCAACTAGCTCCTATTGTGGCCCCACTCCATCTGCTGGATGATGTACTTGAAGACATCCCTGCTCTGGTGCCCTTTCTGGAGCTGGTACTGGATCCCCTCCTCATCCTAGATCATGATGAGATCCTTCATCTCCCCATGGTCCACAATGTGCAGTTGGGGTTGGGTAGTGGGGGAGGATGGGATACGATCATCCATGGTCCATGGCAGGGCCCATGGGGTTTCAGCATCTGTGGGTAGGTTAGGGTCTCGCTGCAAAGGGGTGGATGGAAGGTTGGAAAGCAGGCAGGAAGTCTGGAAGGGTGGATGGATGGAAAAGGCAGAGGATGCATGAAGGTGCAGGTCCTGGTGCATGACTTTTCCCTCTCGCTGCAACTGGGTGTGTCCCCTGCTCCCATGTGACCAGGGCTCTCTTGGCTAAGCTGCCTCCATAACCTCAAACTTTCCAGGGGCTTCCAGTAGACACCCAGTGATTATAGCAATGCTCCACACCCCATCCTGGAAACTTCCAGTGTCCTGTACCTGCAACACAAGGGCAACTGGCCATGCCCCAACTCAGGTGTGCCTGGTGAACTATGAGACAGGGAGGGGCAGGTGGAGGATCACACTGGGAGTGACCCAGCACAGCTGGGAACAGTGGGGCCATGCAGGGATTCCTCATGACTTATCGCCTCCCCCCTCCACTGGCCTGGCAATGCACCCCCTGCACCTGCCACTGCTTTGAGAAGTGCAGCCCCACACTACTGCCCTCACTTTAGCCCTGAGCACAGGGGCATGTTGCCAGGGCAGTGGGGGGGCAAGAAGTGGTGAGGAGGTTTTCTGCATGGCTCTTCCACTCCCTGCAGTGCTGAGTCATGGGGGGAGAAGCAAGGCATCAAGAAACAGCAGGCCCCCCTGCTTACCGCTGTTCCCTGCCACCCTGCTTCCCCCCACATGAGCCAGTGCTGCAGGGAGCAGAGGAGTCATGCAGAAAACCTCCTTGCCGCCTCTCACCCTCCATTGCCCCGGCGACGCGCACCCTCTGTGCAGGGCTGCAGTGAGGGCAGTGGTGCGGGGCTCCTCAAAGCAGCAGCAGGCGCTGGGGGCACATCACCAGGGCAGAGGGGCTAGAAGTGGCAAGGAATCCCCACGCAGCCCCGCTGTCCCCAGCCATGCCAGGCCATGCCCACCAGCTCTAGGAGCCCCAGAGAAGGGAAGCAGGATGGGTGCTCAAGCCTGCAGCCTGCATCTACCCCAGGTACAGATCTGGGGGGCACGGGTCCCTCCTGCCCCCTGGGAGTGCATGTGGCAGTGAGGAGTTGGCCTTCCCTCTCCCCCAAACTAGTCACCTGTGGCCCCGTCCTGCTCCCCACTGGGGCCCTGCAGCCACGCAGCCCCAGCCCCAAGCCCCACCTGGTTGGGCAGCAGCCCCAGCCCTGCCCAGCTCCCTCCCTACAGGAGCCTCAATCCCCCTCGCCACTGGAACTGCTCTGCAGGCTGCCTGGGGCTACGTGCACATCTCTGCACGTGGCACCCCCTGTCTTTCCACCTTCCTCCCAACAATTTTTACCTACACTGGGACGTCAGTACAGGCACCCTACTGCCCACTTAAACAGGTGGTTATTGCAATCCATTCTAACTGTTAAAGCATTTCTACTGCTCACTTGGGTGGTAAGGAGATTGCCCCGAGGTGCTAACTGCACATACTCAACTTTTTGTTGTGTGCGCGTAGTGCATGAGCATAATCATGACACTGATCATGTCATTTTGAAATTGGTGGGGCAGTGCCCAAAGGTCCCATATTGACCGGCTGCCACTGCCCCACCTGCTTTTGAGATTTCTAGGGGTATCCACCTGATTTCCCCAGCTTGGATTGTCAATGCGCCATCCCCCCCAGCCTATTATTCTAGGATCGTGTGTAACTGTGCCCCAAAAAAGCCTTGCATCACTTTCGGTGCCAACAGCTTGAGTATCTGGTAGCATTGGCCAAGCAGTAGAGGTCACAGGGTTGCCTCTGTGTAGGCTCAGTCCCAATGTTCTTCCCCCTTACACTCTGAACCACCAGAGGCAAGCTGCCTGCATTAGCTCCTGCTCGGGGTGGGGGCATACTGGGGTATGGGTGGCAGGGTGAACAGCTCTGGCCACTGAGAGGTGGTATGTAGGTGCCAGGGCTGGGCTCCCATGTGGATGTGTCCATATGCAGGAGTTTTCCTGGGCTCAGCATCAGGTCTGTGCATATATTGTGGGGTGCTTTGTGATGGGGCTGGGGACATGGCCTGGGGTTGTGGGTGTCTAGGTGCCACGGCTGGTGCTGAGATACTTCCTCCTCCTCCTGGTGCTGCTTTCCTCAGCTGAAAGACTTTGTACAAAATAGTGCAGTATGTTTGGCACATTCTGAGCAAATAAGAGGACATTCACTCTTCTACAACGGGCTTTCAACCTATGCCAAAGAAAAGACAAAACATTCAGACACACAGTTCTTGGCTATCTGAAACATACAGTGCAGGAACTTTGCAGTTCTCATTTTTTAAAATTTCACATGGAAAAATTCTGTGCAGATCACTGGAAGGGGAATATAACAGATAGCTTTTAATAGAGAAAAAACCTTTTCTATGTTTTTATGCCAGGTTTAGGATGATGAGAGACCAGAAAAAGGCCTTTTTTTTTTTTTTCCTCGGAGATACTGAATTTTAGTATAAATTGATGGGATACCACAGCATTGTTCCGAAAGACTAACCAGAAAAGCCCTGGCCTTACTTTATGTTCATTTGGGCATATCTACACTGTCAAAGGGCTTCAATTTAAGGTATGTTTATTGATGTATGTCAAGCGTTGACAAAAACAGCCATATTACATCCACTTCTGGTTGTACTGAGTATGCAACACATGGGGTAGGCCACTGTGGAGCTTCCCACTGACCCTTTAACAATGTAGCTATGCCTCTCATGTCACACTAAAGAAGTACCAACATCTGCAGGAAGCAGTTGGAACTAGTGTTCAAAAACCCCTCAGGTTTTGTCACTGGTATTTCAATACATCTTCCTGTGGCAAACATAATTGTTGTTAATGAAATTTTTAAATGCACATTTCAGAATTGTCATTTTAGTTGAATCATGGAATTTGAATTTGATCTTTAAAGTCATTTTCATATTGTCTAGTCAGAATACAATAAGTCTTCTCCTCTCTGATTGCTTCCTTTGCATGCATGTGTGGGATTTGTCAGCTATCCATCCTCAAATAATGCTTATGGAAGGCAGAAATGAGCCTTGCAGAGAAGAGAAATAAGAATCCATCAGATTCTAGTTCCTTTATGGAGGAAGAAAAGAAAAACCCACTCCAGGGATATTGGTGAAAAGAATAAGAACTTTTTATAACCATCTACTCCCTTTACAAAAGACCCACAGCCAGAGCCTCTTACCTAGTAACCATCTACCTTAATGAACTTCTCTCACTTATTTAATAAACATCTTGGCGTTTAGTCCTTTCAGCCAGTATCATGACTGGAGGGTCAGGTTGCTCAGTCTGGATCCAGGGATAAGACGAAAACTGAGTGCTTAGTCACCAGCAATATTTTGCCAGAGGGTGAACACTTGTTAATCTACCTACACATACAGTTTTAAACCAAGACTGAGGCCTGTAAATACACACCATGCCTAATTCTGTCATCTTTCCCAACCTAATTGCCTCTGGTGTCCAGCCTCATACAGATTCCTGCAGGCTCCTTTGTGAGCCATCACAAGATCTATAGGGAATGGGAAGAGGTAACTGTTTTATTTAACATGTATATTAGACATGTGAAACATGTTTTATTTAATACTGTTGAACAGCAAGTTAAACAATATTTCCTATATTTCTTGTGTCTGCAACCCTCATTAACTTCAATGAGATTTATAAACCTTTACCTCAGGACTTAATATACTGAAGAAATATGTCATCTGGTCTGGACTATCTGCTGCTGAACAGCAACTCCAGTTGATTACCTTTGATGGGTTTATGCCTTCCTTGTATGCTTGTGGATATTTTACCACCAGCAATAGAATAAGTATGCTTACCAAATAATTTGCATAGCTCTTCATTTACCCATGTTTGCTACAAATGGAATACTCTTAAGTGGGATAATTGAATAAAAACTGTCAAAAATATTTAATTTAGTTTCACAGACTTAATTTTATTAACAATAATAGCGAGGAGAACTATAAAATGTCATCAGCTCAGTATTTGTGTTATTTTAATAAAGGTTCCAATATTTCTAATATTGAGTTGCATCAGTGTGACAAAGAAGAATTTGACCTGTATGTTTTTGTACTGAGTTATTTTCCCAGTACTAAAGTCTCTATCCTAATTGAAAAAGCATGTTAAATAAAAACAAGCAAGCAAAGAATGGACAAAACTGCCAAGGATAAATAAAGGATAAATGATCCTTCATTTATATTCACTATTAGTGAATGGATAAATTCACTATTCGTGAAGGATAAACAATCCTTCATTTATATTCACTATTCGCTTTGACTTTCTGTGTTCCTATGGATATATTTCTGATTCTAGCAATATGGCAGCTCCTAAGCAGCTCCTAGGCCTTGGACACCTTCTCTCCTTCCAGTACTCTGGCTCTTCTCATCAAGTCTTCAATTAGTTTTGATCACTTAAAATTGTGGATAATGCCTACTGGTCCTCAGCTTTGGCTGAGTGGACTTTTTGGATGGAGAAGTTTTCTGCCCTGTTACTGATTCCTACGCAACAGAGACCTAAACCTTGCTTACACTGGCTGCATCCCCATGAGCCAGGACATGCGGTTACCACAGGGAAAAAAGCAGTGGCACAGATTTGTGCTGCTGATTTTTGCCCCGGGGCACATCCCTGCACATGGGGTTAGCATAGGAAAATATTCCAGGTGGAGTACAGGAGGCTGCGGTCAGCACCTGGGTTGGCCCTGGAAGTCTTATCTGGCATCCTAGGGGCCTCCCAGGGCTCTAGCAGCAGTGATCTGGGCATGCAGAGCCTGGATGGCAGCTGAAGCTTGGGTCTGGCTGGCCAGGCGCCGGTTTCAGGCACCGCACACTGCCAGATCCCCACCGCACTTCAAAGTAGCGCAGAAAATGCCTGAATGTGCAGTGCGTACAATTTGCAATACCACAGAGAGATCTGCAGCGCTGTAAACTGTATGTACATACTCAATTGACATCAGTGAAGCTCAGATTAGCATTTTCCTCCCATTATATAAAATTTAATATTCAATGATTTCATGTATATATTTTTTTTCTTAACTCTATGCCCTCTTTCTCTCATCTTTTCCCCTGCATCAACTTCTACCTGAACTTACATGTTTCCTCCTTCCCTCTGTATAGTCTTTTGCTTATTTATAAGGTGATGGCACTGATGAGCCCTGACATTCCATCCAGCTTTAGTGCTAACAAATTAACTATTTCCAAGGGACACCCTCTCAAGTCTTTTGTGATGCACATGTACAGTATAAAGTTATTATTTTTAACACTTAAAGAAGTCTAGCAGTGATTTTATGTCAAATAATTTTACACTCCAGATCTCAGCTAGTAAGTCACCAGTGTAGTTGGAACACAATCTATTTCTTAAAGTGGTCTCGGGTTCTTTTCCCACCCATGTTTCTGTGATCTCATTGAAGGAAATTGCCAATAGAGTAACTTTTTAAACAGTATTTGTTATACTGTGTTTCGCATTTTCAGATGGACTGAAAATAATGCTAAGGGACTAGATGCATTTTCCAAACTAAGCTCTTTAAAATATTTACTTCCTTTTCCAGCTGCTCCATGTGGGTGGATGTACACTGTGCCAACAGCTAGCTACTAGAAAGCCTTATCACTCTTCAAACATTTCTGTTCATAATCTATGTCACTATATGACTTAAAATTCCAGATTCCAGGGTCACACGATTTATACCTCTTCTGAGTAGGTTCTGGGTTTTACTTCTGGTTTATAGTTAACTAATATCACCTACCATAGAACATAAATACCATAAATATCTAAACAGCACTGCAACCCATAGTTTATATTGCAGTAGACTAATAACTTTTCCACAGATTATACTGTCTCTAGAAAATGAGCTATTTCTTGTCAGTAGTCACTGGAGTCTGTTTTATTTTGTGCTGTCAGGAAACAGCTTTCCTAATGTACAAAACCTTGAAATTGGAAAAAAACAAGTCTCTGTTCTACATTGCAATGGAACTAAGACTGTTTGAAGTTTTTCATAGGGGCGGGCTAGAAAGACCTCTGGTCCCAGACAAGGCAACAGCCAAGATATTGATACACTCATTTGCAGAATCATAAGAGCAAAGGGTTTAGGGGACTGTAGCAGGGGGCAGGCCAAGCCCTGAACTTACCAGGACTGATGACTGCCAGCATGCTCCATAGGCTGCAGGTCTCCAGCCGGGATCACGGAGAAGCAGCAAGCCTGCGCCTCTACAGCAGGCTCCGCTGCACTGCTAGCATACTGAAAACACCCCCAGGCTCCACTCCCAGAATACAGTGGGGAGCAGAACCCCAGCTCCGCAGGGCACTGGCTGCAGCCCAACAAGAAGACAGGCAGCTGGTGCAGGAAATGCCACCTAGGACCTGGAGGCAACAGGTACCAGAATTAATGAGCTTGTTTGGGACTCTGAGCACTTTTCAGTGGCAACAGAGCACATGGGGGCAAACAGAGATCTGGATTGGCTCCAGCCAACCCAGAAAGCCCTACATATATCTGCACCAACCCCAGGATGCGAGGGGAACAGGAGTACAGGCAGTGCAGCACACAGTGTTCCTCCCCAGAAGCTGAAGACCAAGAGCCAAGGACCAGGGCTTTGGCACCTCTCTGAACAGAAGCTTGACCACCGTACTACTGCAGGAGGTCAGGTACATATAGGGGCTACACCCGGGCTCATGGTGCACCTACCCAAAGAGTCTGACCCAGGAGGAACTGGTCTGTTCAGATGGAGTCCACATATGGGGCAAGCTCTGAAGGGCTAAGACTGCCTGAGGAAAGGCAGTCAGGCAACCCTGCTGGACCAAAGAAAGGCCGAAGGCAAGCATAGACAGCTACTTAAGTTACATTAGTTTATTTGCTGTGTTATGAGGACCAAACACTGCTGATTGCAGACTGGAGGGCTCAGCCCAAGGACCCTGACCCAGGAGAGTGCAGTTTCCTTTCTTCATAGATCCGACTGCCTAAACAACAAGACTCAACACCATGCATGGCCAGGCATCTGCATCACGCACCAACAGGAACACCCAAGTGGAAAGGGAAGGGGTGTAGGGGGAGTTCCACAAAAGACCTGCAGACGTAGCAACCCACAGTGGTTTCAGCCCACTCTCTCTGAACAGGTGCCACCTCCAATGTTGCAGTTATATCAAGTCATGGCAGGAAAAATTTGAAAACACTTGCTGTTCATGTGGTGCATGGGCCCTGTCCCATTACAGTCATTCAGCCTGGGACCCAGGTTCAAAACCCTTTTCTGCCTGATTTCAAGGAAGAGCTCTCATTCTAGGACAATAACCCAGCCACCAGATCATTTTATTATTTCATGGTTGGCCTTCCTTATTCTGTCCCATTAGAGTTGTTCCATTTTGTGTAAATAATTAAATATTCATTGATTCAGAGAGACTAACTGTCTGGGCTAGTGATCAGGCCTTTTACTGTGGAGACCCAGGTTGAAATTTCAGGCCCTGTTTCAAAGAATAATTAAGTTGGGCAGTTCTAATGGAAAAGCTTAAGTAAAATCCTTTCCAAAGATGCAATAACCTAGTGCAGAAGTGTTCAACTTTGGTGCATGTACAGGCAACCCTTCCGGATGCCCCCCTGCCATTATTGGAGGCTGAACTTTTAATTAGTTAATTATACAATCAGCTGTATGAGATTGAGGGTGTTACTCCTCAAAAGCTCAGCACTCAGGAAAGGAATTTAATGGTGGGAGCTTTCTCTCATTGAAGTCAAAGCCTACAGCCTGGCTCTATCTCAATGCTTAATATTAATTAGTACAAACAGACAGACAGAGTCATTTATTAGTTGAAAACCACAGGACTACATTATAACAACAGCAGATAACAATAACAACGAGATATATATTACAGAGCAATTACATTACAGAAATATGAAAGAGAGATAGAGAGCAGACCCTCTGTCTGCCCACTTGCAACAATGCTTCAGTTGCAGGCACAGTCGTCTTAGCTTAACTATATACTCAATTACTCTACCCACCGTAATCTGCCCCGAAGCTCTTACTCCCCAGAAGCTTTTCCCCCTCCTTGGGTACTCAGTCTTCTCTTTTAAGGGAAGGTGATACTTTACCGTCCAAGGGCAATAGTTACTCAGCACTGGTCTGCTGCATTGGCTCCTAAATTGGTGTCATTGGGGAGCCTCGCTCCACCCAGATAATACACACACACACACAACCTAAACTCTCTCCTCAGAGTTTCATACACATCTTCCACTGACTCAAGCTCTCTTACAGACACAGCCATAATAGTAATCATTCAGCACATTAAACAACACTTAGTCATGCCTCACAAAATCTCACTTGCATCCAGCCTCACACACACATCCAGTCCCTCATTCGAACCAAAAGCGCGCACCTCCCACAGGTACAAGTTCTTATATGTCCCAATCACGCCACCTCTGTCAATCCCTTTCATAACCAATCATTCTCTCAGAGGTGCTGTCTCTCTTGTCGATCATCAGCTGTTCCAATCACACTTTTGATCACCTAAAGAAAAAGGTATCAAGTGTATGTTTCATCGTTTCATAGTAGTTTCATAGTTGTAGGGTCAGAAGGGACCTGAGCAGATCATCAAGTCCGACCCGCTGCCATGGCAGGAAAGAGCACTGGGATCAAACAACCCCAGTGAGGTGTTCGTCTAGACTCCTCTTAAAGAACCCCAGGGTAGGAGCCAGCACCACTTCTCTTGGAAGTTGGTTCAAGATCCTAGCCGCCCTAACTGTGAAGTAGCACCTCATGATGTCTAGTCTAAGTCTACCCTCGGCCAGCTTGTGGCTGTTATTTCTAGTCACTCCTGGTAGTGCTCGGGGGAACAGGGACTCTCCCAATGCCTGCTGGTCCCCTCTGACTAGTTTGTAACAGGCACTAGACCCCCCCTCAGCCTTCTCTTGTGGAGGCTGAACAGGTTCAGGTCCCTTAGCCTCTCCTCGTAGGGCCTGCCCTGCTGACTCCTGATCATGCTGGTGGCCCTCCTCTGGACCCTCTCCATGTTGTCCACATCCCTCCTGAAGTGTGGTGCCCAGAACTGGACACAGTACTCCAGCTGCAGCCTGACCAATGTCACATAGAGGGGAAGGATCACTTCCTTGGACCTGCTTGAGATGCATCTGTGGATGCATGACAAGGTGTGGTTGGCCTTCCTAACTGCATCCCCACACTGTTGGCCCATGTTCATTTTGGCATCAATAATTACTTCAAGATCCTTTTCTGCCTCTGCACTGACCAGAAGGGAGTTCCCCAGCCTGTAGGTATGCTTCTGGTTCTTCCTCCCCAGGTGCAGCACCTTGCACTTGTCAGTGTTGAAACCCATCCTGGTCTCATCCGCCCACCTCTGTAACCTGTCTGTTTGTTGACTGCTCCCTAGTTTTGGCACGAACACAAGTAACTAAACTGCACATGCTGGGACCTTCAAACTAGGTCCTTACCTCATTGAAGGCAGAATTCACTTTTTCCAGAACGGTGGCAGGTTCATACCCTAGAGGCAGCTGTGAAGCCCCCTGGTAGCTGTGTGACCCATGCCCTGCTCTGTCTCTATTATGGCCCTCCCTGAATTGCTTGCTCACCATGCCTTGTTCTTATTATAGGTTAAATAAAGGAGGCTGCCCACAGGCCCTAGAGTGACCCTTAGTCCATTTGCAGTATCCCTGGGTCCCTCCTGGACCCTCAGCTGCCTTGATTCAACCCTTAAGCTCAATAGCCCCTCTCAGCTGGCCTGTGCCCCTGGAGAACCCCCCCCCCCAACCTGTAGCTTCAGGGGCTACATACCTATCTCTGCCCTTCCAGGGTGTCTGTAGCCTTAAGGGCTCAAGGTGTGGCTCCATTTCCTCCCCTACACCATGCCCCAAGCCCAGCAGGTGTTCTCCATCTTTGCTGTTTACTATTTCTACACTCAGCCCCCTTGGGTGCACTCTCAGACCGTTTAGTCTGGCTTAGACTGCTTGGGGCTCATGGACCCTCTGATCCAGGTCTCAGCCTTTCCTAACCTGCTGGACCCCTTATTGGGCCCCACTCTCAGTCTAAGGGCCTGTATTACTGGCTATGTAGACAGCCCTTGAGCCTGGCATCACAGGGCTCAAGGCTAAACTACCAGCGTAACTTAAATACACACGGAGCGTCTCAGCAGACACCTCAAACGCTGTTAGGGGCTTAACATAAACAAAGGCCACTTGCCTGTAAACCCAGCCTCTCTCAACCCAGGGAATTTGCCTCAATTCCCAGGCCTGCAGACTCATTTGGCATAATCCAGGTCCCTTTAGCAGCCCTGCAGCCAAGAGCTCCTCACAGCATGGTAGCTGGGGAGAGACTACCTGACCAGTGCAGTCCCTGGGCTCGTGTGGCTCCAGCCTGAGCCATTCTGGTCCCATCAGCTCCCATCTGCCACCTGCAAGCAGCCTTACAGGCTTCTTGTGCCCTTAAAGGAGCAGGCACATCCCAGTGCCCTGCTACAAGAACCTCCTGGTCCCTTACTCCATGGAGCATGTGCAGTGTTACTCTAGCTCAGGAGTCAGCAATGTTTTTGGCTGGAGTGCTAGAAACACCCCAACCCTGACCCATGCCAGGGGCAGACCACAGGGGAGCCATGAGGGGCCTGATCCTTGTTGATGGCAGCAGCTGCATGTACACCTCTGGGCCAACAGTGATGGAGGGGCCGGGGTTGCGATGCCCTAGCCCCTTCCCCACCCTGCACCCCAAGGCTGACGTTCAGTCGCCACCAGCACAGAGCTGATGCTGGGGCCCCAGAGCCTGGTGCAGCTGTTTGCAGCCTCCCTGCTGCCTAGTGTAGCTGTGCAGAGCCCAGGCCAGCTGCAAACAGTTGCACGGGCCTCCAGAGCCTTGGCATGAGCTCTGTACCACTGCAGGTGCACATACACTTCAAAGTGTACAATGGGGAAGGGACCTGGGGCATTCAACCCCAGCCCCTCCCCTGCCATCCATCTGGAGGCTTGCATGCAGTCATCACCAATGTGAAACACGGTGAAGGACTCTGGAGCCCTGTGCACCTCTGTGCAGCTGTAGCAGGTGGGCAACAGCTTACAAACACCTGTACTGGGCTCTGGAGCACTGGCACTGGCTCCCTGGTGCTGGTGACTGCATGCATGCCTCCAGAAGGATGGTGGGGAGGAGGCTGGGGTTTCACTGCCTCAGGGCCGTCCCCCACCATCCACTCAGAGAGGTGCGTGCAGCTGCCACTGACACAAAGCCCAGCTGGAGCTCTGGAGTTGGGTGCAGGTGTTTGCAGCCTCCCAGCTGCAGCTGGCCCAGGCTCTGCCAGCCGTGGAGCCTGGGCTGTTTGCAGCAGGCTTGCTGCCTCCCAGATATCTGCTGGGAGCAGCCCAGGCTCTGTGGCTGGCAGCAGCTGTGAGCCTGGGCCGGCGGTGGTGTGCCAAGCAAAATGGTCTTGCGTGCCATGCTCTGGTGTGTGTGCCAGGGCTTGCTGACCCCTGCTCTAACTATGCAACTGCTACTGTAATTATTTAACCGCTACAAAACTACTGACAGGACAGGGTATACACCACCTTGTGGCCTACACCATGAAGGCTGCTCCAGCAGCACACAGCCATCCTGATGCCCCTTTTGGGCTGCATGCAAACCCTTGCTCCACATGACCATGAGGACTATGCCAGCAGCCTGCAGCCACCCAGGCCTTACCCCGCCACATGGTAGTAGGAAAGGCAGCCACCAGAGCCCACAGGCCACATGTTAATCACCTATGCACTGCCCAACTGCAAGTGCAATTATCTTTAATGGGGAAAATGAAGATTCAAGTCTCTCATCTGAATCAAACTAAGCAAGGACTTGAACCTGAGTCATCCACATTTCTGGTGACCCCCTAATCACCAGGATCTCTCTTGGTTGGGCCAAAGCTTCCAATTTAGGGCTCAGAAATGTTTCCTCCTTCAGACATTTCATGGAAACTGCAGAGCCCATAAGGGCCCATCCCACTCCCTGGCATCTTTCTGGCTTCACTTCACCTCCTGTCTCTTTCCTGCCATGACTTTGATGTTGTTTGTTGTTACGGGAGGGGTCCTTGGGACCAGTAGTCACCTCATGGGTAGCTGGGCCTGTTCGGCCAGCCCAGCCCCTCTGGAGCCTTTTGCCCTTTCACAGCACTTCCCTTTTAAGGTTTCTGAGGGCCTGTTGGGGCTTGAGCTGTTGCAGCCTGGGCCCCATTTTTTTCTCAAGCCTCACCCTCTGCCTTGGTCTACAGATGAAGACCTCAGCTCCTGGGCTTGGCGCTGCCTTGGCAATAGCCCCTCCTAGGGACTTCAGCCTCAGCACACCAGTCTCTGCCCCTTGAACTTAGGGCTAGATCCTGGCACAGTTTGCAGGGGAGTGCCACCCAGGGACCCCTAGGCATGGCCTCCTCTGCCCCTGTAGCCACAATCCAGTCCTCTGGTCTCAAGTGCAAACAGAACAAAAACACAAGCCAGATGTTTCATAAAAAAATAGCTTCCCTCCTCGAGGTAAATGTCACCCACAAACCCTACCTTCATGGGAGTCTTTTTCCCCAGCTCCCCTGGGTGGCTTGGGGGCCTCGCCAGCAGCACCTTCATTCCCAGGGGTCTCTCCCTGCTGCATGGAAGGGCTGCCTCCTAGTATGGCCAGATACTGGGCTTAAACCCCTAAGCCTCCTCTCCTTCTGGCTTTGTGACTGGGCCTTCTGCCTCAGTGATCAGGTGCTGCCAATTACTTCATTAGCTGCCTGGCCTCATTAGTCCCAGCCTCCATCTACCTGTCCTTCCTGGTCCTGCATCTCTCACCCTTTTAGGCCCTTCTAACAACAGGGGTTTCCTGATACAAATTGGCATATAAAGGGGAAATAAACATCAATTTTAACCAAGTGGTCTTTTCCAATAAAGAAATAAATCTTCCAGAAAATTCCCCAACCAGTTTTAGTTTTACTGTACTTCATTATTGTTTCATATTCTAGCAATTATTCCACCTTGATTGCTAAGGTAGAAATCTGTTCTCCTTACCAGCTTCTCGTACTAGATATCTTCTCTGTTTGAGAAAAAAAAATCAAGAACATTTCACACAGAGACCATTATGGAGTGTCCAAGGCCCTCAGTCTCATTTTTAATACACATCTCTTCTGGTGGGTGCACTTTTATCCCAATTATATCTATTTAAGGCTTTCAAATCTAATGTGATGAGCTGTAGAAACATCTCATTCTATTTTACTCATTACTGCAATATTCTGGCCTGCACTCTGTCTTGATGTGGTAGATGCACACTGTATCTAGATGTTCAAGCTGGTTGTTAACTAATCAAACTTTATTTATTTTAATTTCAGTTCCTTCCTCTCAGGAACATTTGGTGCATTTACTTTTCCTTTGATTATTCTTCCGCTCTGTGAAAGCTAAGCTTGCCCTCATCTTATCAATAAGTCTATTTACCCTGTCAGCTTAAGTAGTCTATGCCTATTCTGTCTCCAACAATTAGCAGTTCATTTGTCAGTGTATTATTTGAATAAGAAGATGGAATAATATTTCACATTGAAAATGAGCTTTATGGATGAGGTGGCTATTATCTTTAAGTGAGTAACTATAACTTTTTGTGAGCAGGTGCTCCGAAACCAATTATAAAGAGAAGTGCTTCAGCTCTGAGCTTCCTGCCTGTGTTTTTCTCGCCCAACTTATTGGGAGTTAATTCAAAAGGCAACACATGGGTAATACTACGTTCTTAATTACAGTCAAAATTGGTCTTCTTAAGCTTTTATTTCTCTTAGTGCCTCTGTGCCTGAAGATCTGCTTACTCTCAGCAATGAACCCGATTCTAGTCATTAGGGGGCACAACTTCTTATGGTACTGGGTCCTTAATGGAAAGCCAAAAAAACAACACAAAACTAGTTACTAATCATTCTACTCGGGAGGCGGGGCTTCTGACTCCCCCCGCTCCATGGAAACAAACTTAAGACAGTCTATATATAGTCCAGACATCCGATTAACAATTCTGTCGGAAAGCCTCTAATTAAAGTCCATATACCTGGTCCAAGGGTACAGCAAGCAGTCATCAGTCATGATTCACCAGGTCGTTCCTCGGTGCTTGCCTCCCGAGGGACGCTGTCCTCCATCATTTCTCATGCCTTGGCACGAAACTGTTCGGTCGCTCTCTCTCCCTCTTGCCATGGCTCTCAGGTCCCCTTCTGGGGGCCTTTGCTGTTCAGTCTTCGACTCTTTTATCTGGGTCATTTTCTGCTTAGCAGTTAACAGGTTTCTCTGTCTCTCAGGTGGGGTGAACGCTCCCAGTGCCAGCTAATGATGTCATCCTTCCGGTTGTCCCCCCACCAGTCAGGTAAATTTCTCTCTTTAAGTTTCTCCCATTAACTGGGGCCAAAGGCTTCCTGTTACACTTTCAATAGTTCATATCTTTGAGTGTAGCTAGTGAGGGTCACCACTTTTGAAGATTGTATGGCTAGATCCTCAGCTGATGTAAATGGGCATAGCTTTGATAGACTGAGGTTCTGCATTACAGTCAAAGTGGAGAAAGTACAGAGTTAAGCAACCAAGAAGATAAGTCCTTATGTGCAAAGACTTTATATATTTGGCCAACACAAAGAGGATTGCATAAAGCTAGATTATAGACATCTCTACTTATGCTGATGAACAGATTACCTAATTAATCCTCGTGTCTAACAGTTTAAAAAAAGGATGCTTAATAGAATCCGTGTAGAGTATTTAAGTTAGCTAAAGATTTATTAGATCTATCTGAGTTTGTTGAATAATCAGATCAGAATCTGAGCCCATGATTAAGATAAAGATAAAAGATATATCTTTGAATTGGCATATGGGAAATATTTTTTCTACAGGACAAGAAGTATTGTTTTAATGGCAAAAAAGAGGATTTCTGCCTCATCTGTCAGTTTGGGAATTTATTTTATAGGACCATTTTGGCCTTCTCTTCCTCCAGGTCTAGGAAGTTATAGAATCACAAATCACAGGCAGGATCATTCCTGAGTAAACTATCCCAGTCAAGTGTCTGACTAATCTGATTTTAAAAAGCTCTAAGAATAGATATTCCACAGACTCTCTGAGTAGTCTGTTTCAGTGCTTAACCACTATCAAAATGAATAGTGATAAAGTTCTTTCTAATCTCCAACCCAGGTTTCTTCGGCAGCAGTTTGAGACCACTGCTCCTAGTCCTGCTCCTTGCAGCCACTGAAAGTAGTCTACCGCCATAGTCTTTATAACCACTTTTCAGGTATTTGAAGACCATTATCAAATTCCCCATCTTTTCTTTTCTAGACTAAAAAAACATGTTTTTCTAGCATTTCCTTTTAAATCATGTTTCCCAGGCCCATAATAATAATAATTTAGCACTAAAAAGATCCTAGAGGCCCTTGACTAACTTCACTATCCTCATCCATTCCCATCTGTTGTGTGGCTTTGTCCTCCAGTTGTCCACATTCATTTTCTGTATGTCTGACACTACATCATCTAGCCCTCTTTGTCTTAATCATCCAAGAGGCCTTCTCTCCTCTGGTACCCTGAGGAGCACTTCTTTGCTCTCTGGATCACTTTCATTCTTTTCACATGGCCCTGAGACTGTAGTCATTATGCTCTGATCTCCTGTGTCAGGGATGGATCTCTGTACAATTGGTATAATTCATTATTGGTTCTTATGTGCCATTCTTGTGTTATGATATCATACCATACATCAAAGTTTTTCCATAACATCTTCCTTTCACAACAATATAGTAGTATCTCATTTGTTTTTGAGAAAATCCAGGTTTGACTGCCATAGGTTATACATGGACTGATTATGTTTTTATACATCTGGAGATGTATAAAACTGGAGATGTGTACATCTGGAGATGTTTTCCTTGGAATGAGCTTGGATGACAGGAGCTTGTGCAATGCAAAATAGGCCCTATTTCCTGCTTCCATTCTTCCTTTAATTGCTTCCAAGGACTCTAATTGTTTTATTACTCTCTGCTAGACTTATTATTTCTAATGTATTCACATCTTTCTTGAAGTGAGAATCCAAAACTGGACACAGTTTTCCATGTGAGGCCTCATCAGTGCAGAATAGAGCAGAAGAATCTCTTCTCTTGATTTACAAGTCATGCTCCTATTAAAACAACACAGTATGCTGCTGGCTTTTTTTGCAGAAAGGGCACACTATTGACTCATATTCAGCCTATGATCCAAACACCCGGGTCCTTTTCCGAGTACTGAAGCCTAGTCAGTCATTCCCCAGTCTGCATTTTTTAGTATAATTGTTCCATTCCAAATACAGGACTTTGCATGTCTCTTTATTGAATTTCATTTGATTGATTTTGGATCGTTTCTCCAACTTACCAAAGTCATTCTTGATCCTAGTCCTAGCCTCCAGAACACCTGCAATTCCACTCAACTTGCTGTCATCTTGGTGTCATCTGTTAAGCATGCAGTCAAATCGCATCCTCCGAATCATTTCTAAAGATATTAAACCAGGGGTCAGCAATCTGCAGTCATGAACTGCTTTTACTTTCTAAAGGCTTCTTGAGATCAAGTAATGATTCCTTACACTACACCTGCTCTTCTAAATAAGAGCTACAGTGTCCTATTTTTAAGCGCGCCTGCTAACCCTTAATATTCCCTAGACCACTATCTTTAACCTTTGCAACACCAGGGAAAATGAAGGCAGGATGTTCTGTTCTGCTTCAATTACTTTCAGTGGTACTACAGCAAAACCAGAATCATCAGTCCTTGTCATAGTGTTGTTGATAAGCCTGAAAAATTGCACTTGCCCCCAATACCTTGAAAAACCTACTTTTCTGCCAAGAACATACCAAAGTAGGCCCAAGTGAACATGGCATAACTCTCTAAGGCTCAGCCATTTTCATCCTGGTTTATCCAGAGCCAAAGTGAAAAATAGGCCTGCTCTGTATTATAAGCTGGCCATAAACGAAAATAAAACTGATAGAAAATTTTCCAGGGGATCCATTTTCTGTCAAAAATGCTGAGTTGATAGAATCCAAACCTTCTGTGGGAAAGTGTTGATTCCATCACAACCTTTGGCTGAAACCAAGGAAGCAAGATTGGCTGGCCAGGCTGCCAGCCTGTCTGATTTCCTTCTAATCCACCAGCTAAGAGCTGGCAGACAGGCAGATGCACTGTGGAAGAAGGACAGGAAGGAGGAGTGTTCAGTTTTTTGGTCTCCCAGGCTCCCTGGGCTTCCCAGTTCACCAGCATTTGAAACTATGTGTTTTCCTCTTTCCAAAATTATCTTTACGCACAAGGGAAGTATTGAGTTATTTTTCTATTAAAATGTTATATTAAAGACAAAATTGATGTGGCTTCATTGATAACAGTGAACTGCCCACGATTGACAGTGGAGTAAGAAAAGAAAGAATTCGAGACAACTAAAATATTGGGGTAAACAGATTCAGGAGAAAAGTGTATGAATTGTTTACCCACAAACAACATCTTTATTAAGATTAAAAATATACATTCGCTGTTTCAGTGGACTATATGTGAAAGATATTGCCTTATGTGTGGAGAAGAGACAAACTTACATATGCTGATTAGAGACTGAATTTATACTGATGGCACCAGGAACAGAGAGGTGTTGAAGTTCTCCTTGCACCTCTAGAAGTTGCATTCTGAATCCTTTGTTAGATTCCCATCTTGACAAATCTGGTCCTGCTTATGGAATGAGCCACAGAAAATTCAAGAAGGGGGTTAAAATGGAGAGCCATTCTCATAAAATAATATAGTTTTAAGCAGTGTGTATAAAACAGTGTATAACTGCACTGAGGTGGGACCAACAGATATAGAGTTGTCACCCAGTTATATTGGTTTAATTATCTTATTGGTGGCTAGGTGACAGGATGATGGGTAGCCCACAGTCACTTTTGGCCCTTCATGATAGAAACCAACATGTTCCTAACTTTCAAACAACATCCAAGCCTCTCTCAACTCCTCACCAGAAATAAACTCCACAGTGGTCAACACCGGGTGTGTCTACACATGCATTAGTTCCAGGAGCAGTTTCCTTTCAAGTAAACTACTCACTAGTAAATGCTCCCAGGCAGGCATCTACACACATAGGGAAACAGGAGCAGATTTGCTGCGAATGGCAGCAAACTGCTCTTCCTTACTGGGGCCCTGCAATGGGCCAGTGGGGCAGCTAGTAGTGAGTAGTCCCCGCCCATCCAGGGGCTCACTAACTGCCTCGCAGGCAGATTGGAGCATGAGACCTGGCCCATCCCTGCAGCTCTTTCTAAGCCCTGCACCTCAATTGCCTGATCAGGGTGCAGGGCTGGAACCTGCCTGTGACTGGGGCAGTTCCCAGTCCCCGCTCTATGATCACAGGCCAGGGGCTGGAGAGCCTGTTCTCTCATCAGCTCTGCAAATGTGGAGCTTGGTAGGGAACAGGCTGGGGAGCTTGTTCTCCACTCAGCTCCATGATGCCTAGCCGGTTCCCCACCCAGCTTTCCCAATCATAGAGCTGGGCGAGGAACAGGCTCCCCAACCCTCACCAGCAGGGAGCTCCCAGCACCAGCTCCATGACCACAGGGCAGTACTGGGAGATCCTTATCTTCCAGCAACAGGTCTGCAACCTATCTAATAAGGATCTCCCACTCCCCAATCATGATCTTGGAGTGGGAGGGATGGGGCTTGGAGCTCCCTGCTGCCAAGGCAGGGAGACATAGTCCCTGCCTGGGATCCAGTGGAAGAGCCCACCCAAGCAGCAGGCAGCTATCTCTCATCCCCTGGTGGACAGCTGACTCCCAGTCAGGTGTCTACACGAATGCTACTGCACAGTTAATAATCACAAAAAAAATTGCTACTTGCACTTGCAGGTAGCAAATTTACTTGCTTTTTGTGAGGTTTACTGTGCAGTAAGCATGTGCAAATGTAGATGCACAGGCATACTGCACAGTAACTATGCTACTTCACAGTGAAGTATTGTGTGTAGATTCACCTATAAGTAACATGCAACCAACCCTGTCTAAAAACTAAATGCAAAACCTTTCAGCACATTTCCACTGCCAACACAATCAACAATTCCCACAAAGCAGCCATCAGAAGCACTGGATCTTACAAATATCTATCTCACTCAATGCACCAAATGCCCTCATGGAAACTATGTGAGTGAAACTGAGCAACTACTATATTTCAGAATGAACGGTCACAGAAAAGGTCTAAGTTTGCTGTGGGAGTACACTTTTGACAGCATAATCTATCTGTTTCTGACCTCACTGTCAAAGGAAACCTACAAAGCACCTTCACAAGACAGGCCTGAGAACAAAAAATCATAACCTTACTAGACACTAAACCTCTTGGGCTAAATATAGAGAATGTTTCCTGGCTCATTGTAGTGTAAATGGTTTCTCTCCTCTGGAATCCACACATTATAATGACCTTTTTCCTTTTTGAATTGACTTTTTCTTTTATATAATTAGGTTATCTGTTTAATTACACTTCTTTTGTTTTGAAGCTGCTACTTATAACTTTTCTTTGCTTAGCAAAAGTTTGCAAAATTAGCTACAAAACAAGTAAAGTATAGTTGAAACAGATCGGCCAAATTATATAGCTCTGATATGCACTAGAGCAAATTTGCCACTGATTGGGTGGGATTATACTAGTCTGGGGTTGTCTGTCATGCACCCCTGTTTTTTTACAGCCTGATTAATGACACTTAAAATGGAATAAACTTAACATCTGTCCACATCCTTAGTCATTGTCCCAGGTTTTTTTCTGGAAAAAAGTTAATTTAGTTTATTGCCCATATAGGGTGCAGATTTAAAACTGTGTTTGATATATTCTTTTTATTTTTTTAATAAAACATGAAGATATAAGCCATACCACTCAGCATGGCATATTTTTCTAGTCTTCCTTCTTGGAAGAAAAAACTGAGAAGAGCAAAGGATAATGAAAATCCCATATATAATAAATGAGCCAAATTATTTTCTAGATTGTCTTCACTCAACTGACAACACGGGTGAATTTTCCCACCTTTATCTTCAGATTCCAGTTTGCTATAATGTTGATGGCAATAAACACTACTCACTGTTACAAAGCAAACAATCCTTCCTATAATTAAATGGTGGATATTTTTAAAAATCAGTATTATGTTATTATATTAATTGCCAATTCTTTTTAAAAATGTAAAGAAAAAATCTTTCAAGATTGCTCCCCCTGTTTTTATTCAGTAGTGGGATAACTAAATTAGATTAATTAATTGCAAGAAATGTTGTTTACAATATTCTGGTACAGCACGTATTGTACCAGAGAGACAGAGTCTTCCTACACGTTGGTCTGCAGAAAAACAGCCTGTAGTTGACAGAGAAGACAAAACAAATTCAAATATACTTTTACGTGCATTATTCATTAAGACAATATAGAAATAACAACATTCCACCGACAATGGCAGCACAGAAATGTTATTTGCATGTCTAAAATACTATTACTTATTACAAGTATAAAATACCATACCAGTAGGCAAATGCAACTTTGAGATAAATTAGGATTTGATAGAATTATGATTAAAGATGCTTTCAATACAGTGAGTTTGTGTTTGGTTTGATTTAATTATAAAAATTTGTCTTTCTGGAATGCTTTTCTGTAATTAGTATATTTTTCTTCCTATTTACTGCTCAAACTTCTCTCATTAAATTCTGTAGAGGTTAGAGAAAGAAAAATCTAGATTGGATTTTCCCATGTGATCTAGGAACATAGGATTGGCAGTGACCTCTTGAGTTATCAAATCCAGTCCCCTGCTACCTTTGGCAATTATGTCATAAAATCCCTTTCGAAAACTGGTTAACCTTCATCTTAAAAGTAGTTAGAATTTTGGCCTAGCTACTCTTGTTAAAAAGACAGATCCACTTACAGCATATTAGATGAACAATAAAATAAAGTTTTAAATACATTTTATTCAGAAGTTGGCTGGCACTAGCTAGGGTAGTGATGATAAGCATATCTGGACATTGTCCTTTGTCTAATGATGACAGAAAAATAATAGAGCAATTATTTTGCTTGTAAAGAACTCAGAACAAGCAAAACTGATCAGAATGTTTTTGACACCAGGGATTTTTATTGAAATACCAGTATCTGGGTCAGTGTTAATCCTATGCAACACCTTTAAAGATATCTCACAGCATCCTAAGATGTTGTTGCACCCTGTTTGAGAATCCTTGCTATAGTTGTTGCTATTCTTCACATGAAAAAGAGCTTTTTTGCAACTATGCAGCAGTGCGTCCTAGCCAGCACTGTCCTAAGCAGACCTTATTTCTCCTGTTGTCTCTCTGCCACTACCTTGTCCTCATGATCATATAACTGTCTAGGTCACCTTCCTTATCCAGGGATCACCCTCCATCTCTTTGGCCTTATCCAAAGCGAGACGCTGACTGCATAGTCATTACTGTGCAGTCATTTAGTACTTGCATACATGAGTACTAAATGACTGTGCAGTAACCAAAATTACTGCATGGTAGCGTCACTGAATTGCTTTTAGGAGACACTGACTGTGCAGTAGCTTGTTACTACTGTGCAGTAGTCACTCTTCGGGCCATGCAACACTACTGCGCAGTAACAACAAGCTACAGCACAGTCAGCATCTCATGTAGATGTGGCCTTTCTGTCTGAACTTCTTGAGTTGTCCTCTTTTTGTGCTGCCCTGTATTACGTTTTAAAATCCCTGTCTGAACTACATTGCCAGCTGCATCTCTAGTCCATGGATTTTCTGTTTAATGGAATCTATCAGGCAATGCTTCGTGGATAAAAAAATTTCACCAAAGGTAATGGCAAGGCAGCATGGCATTTCATAGACTAAGTCAGAGTGGCTCTATGAAGGAAGTAGTCTGCATAGAGAGTGGCTATACAAGGAGTGAAGTGCAATGTTGCCCTGCCCTCTGCCTAAATTGAGAGAAACTGCTAATTTCTTCTCTCTAATCAAAGATAATGTTCATCCTGAAGCTTCTGTATTCAGCCATGTTAGTTGTTGCCTCAGTTTTACAGGTTTTATACTGTTGCATTATTTGGCATCTTTTTTCCTTTCTTTTCCTTTCCTTAAAAAAACTAAAAAAAAACCCCCAAAACAACAAAATCCCACTGTCCTACTGCTGATGTTTACTAGATTCCCCTGGTCACGTGCCACTTGGCTTTTTAAATCTTTTTACTAGGTCATCCTGTCCATTCATGTACATATAGCAGTTGACTGTCCATCAGAAGGAAGCCTCCCTCACTGCAGTGGCTCTGTACTACTCACAACACACTGCCTAAAAGTCTCTGGAAAGTTACTAAACTATAGATCCTACAACTACAGGGAAACCAACCCCAAAGCCATAGACAGGTGGATTCATATACTTCCAAGGAACAAGCATAGCTTCTTCCTTGCCCAGGGCAAGTTGCTCTCAAACTCTCCTGTTTACTGTTCTTGGTTTGCTGGCTCCACTGTCTGCTGAGTATCAGTGACACTTGTGCTCTCAAGTTATTTACATTGGAATTTTTCAAAGGTCTTATTCCTCCATACAAAATAAAGGCAAGATTGTGGTTTAAAGCTATTAGCTATGTTGTGAAATGAGTGAGGAGTGTCAACCTATGGCTGTAGTCATTGATTCAACCAGAATGTGTCTTAGGGTACAGGCAGGAATGTCTAAGTCACTACAAGTCACCATTTGAAAAGCAAAGTATGACAAATTTGTTACACAGACAATATACTTTGTCTACCCTTTTGTGATGTGCTGATAGAGTGATGATAGCTGGTAAAACTTTTTTTTTTTAATTCCCCTGTTTCAGTCACATAGCCCTTACCAGGATTATAAAAAATACTACTTCTGTCATATGGCAGGAATCAATGACCACTGAGTCTAGTGATTGTTTACAAAATTTTATCTGTTGGTAATATCATTGTCTTGTCACACTGAGCTTTACATGTTTTCATGGGCTCTCTGTTAGTTCTTTCCATAATATTTTCCGACATCATGACACGTGACATCTACCCTTCAAGATTTAAACACGTAAGAAAACATTTTAAATGCCTGACAAGGACATGTCATGAATATATCACAAAAGTTGTGAAGGAAGCTTGAAAATATTGTGCAATACATACACAATATTTTCTTTGTCTTTGACACATGCAGTTCATACACATGGTGTATGTGTGTGTTTACACATACAGAGTAAGATAGATATGATTATATTGCTTTTGTAAGGTTTTCCATTTCTGACGTCAATTCACAGGAGCAACAACTGAGTTACCTTGGTTTAGATGTTTATATCGGGCTTGAAAATCAGTAACTTCCTTAATGCACATCCTTATAAAATTCTTTTGAATAATTGAAGCTTATTCTGTGCATTCTGCTTTATAAGCTGTTTCCAGGTTTCCCCTTCCCATTACAGCACTGAAAAAGGCAGCTGTCGTCTTTTAAGTTTTGCCTGTAAACCAAACTCTGCCAAGTCATGATACTTAAATGTGATGCCATTCACATTACACTATGGAGATTTCCATATCAACATTTCTTTCCTTTTTTTGTATGTTTTTATTATAAGGAGAACAGAAATGGTCATAAATACACTTTAGATTCAATATCACTCTAAAAATAATGAGCAATTATTTCTTTCTTTAAAAAGCTTTTATTTTAGACCACCTGAAGATCTAGCTGGACATTATTACATCTAAAATATGGATCATATTTAAAGATTTTTGTAACAATATTGACTAGGAATAACTTTTTCTATTGCAGTAACATTTACATAAACATGACAATTCTGTAGAAACATTGCTGGCTCTCCAAACCAGTTAAATCAGGTGAATGTGGTACACTTCTTGTGCTAATCTCCATGTAAATGAGAATTCTAGCCCTTATAAGCACATAGAAGTTTGCCAGGAAAGCAGAATCTGATTCTTATTTCCAGAAAGAAACAAATACACAGCTGGGATCTTTAATTATATTTCACATACAAAATAAATTTTACTCTTTAAGAACTTGAAGAACACACCCATTATTATTTGCCATGACAAATACATCAAAATGGGAAATCTATGTCTTGTTTATGTTATAATGATATATTGCCTGGCATACACATGTAGGCAGACTCAAGATTGTTGAAGAGATTCATAGATTCATAGATGTTAGGGACTGGAAGGGACCTTACAAGATCATCAATTTAACTATTTAATTCTCAAGATAGATACATTGAAAACAAGTAAAATTTTCAACATCTACTATCTGCAGAATGGATTGCTCTAACTTTGGATAAGTCTAAGCATTTCTAATTTAAGAAATGAAAAACTAATGTTTATGGCTCATTTACATGTACATGGAAAAAAATTTATAAGATCTCTTGTGTAGAAAGCTTTTCAGCTTCGTAAGCGTAGAAAGAATGTATTTAATTCAAGTTATTAAAGAGCTACGCCACTATTATTTGGCTAGTAAGCATTTTTCTCTCTCTCCCTGCCATAATATCCTTATCAGAAAAAACATTATGTAGTCAAATATGTCTGCTTTATATTTTAAAAGGCCGATGGATGAATACTATTTCAGATTATTCATATGTTGAGTCTAATGTATCAGTTCGTGGCTCAGATCCTTTCAGCTTCCTCAAAAAACTGGGCAAGTGTTTGTTAGCCTGTTCCCACCATAAAACACTGATTACATTCTGTGGTCTTGAAGTGACAAGAAGCAGGAATATTAGCAGAAACGGGAGTATGGTCAGTCAAACCCTACACTGAGCTGCACAAATTCACCCACAATGTTGTCGCTTTGCAATCACGATTACTGTAATAATTCAAATATCTGACTTAACAATGGCCCTGTGGCCAATATTGCCAGTTTGACCATGGAGTGGAAATGACTGCTTGTCCGTCCACTGTTTGTCTGTCCATATTTTGGAGTTTAGAATTTGAAAATGCACTGATGTAATCCTAGTATGGATGAAGATGAGACTCTTGGGCAGGTAAGTGCTGTGTGGATAGTTTGCACTGCATGCTTTCCACACTGTGAAAAACTATAGTTGTTGAGAGTTGGGACCAACAGCTTTATCTCTGAAGGCACTTAGTGAACTTAATTCAAAATATTTTATGCTATGTGAAAATGGGTGTATAATATTTATATATTAACGAAGACTCCTAAATAAGGTCCCTGTATTTTTATGAGTTGGTGAATGAATATGAAAAATATTTACACAAAGGTGGTTCAGTAGTGGGAGTTATGTGTTTTAGTATGTAATAACACCATTTGCATAAAGAGCAATTAAACTAGGTTCCTTGAAATGATTCTTTATTGTTATCATTGGAGATAGTAGGTTCCTGCCATTTATTTTCAAGCAGGCTAACTGACACTACATAATCTACACTGTAATTAATATTGTCGTTAGAAGTAGCTTGCTTTCATTCTACCTCAGCATCTGCCTGTGGCAGAATGTGTGAACTTTGCCAGTGAATTACAGGCACTTCTAGCTTTTTCTAAATGCATCTATGAATACTTTTAACCTGTTTCCAATCCATCTTCATAACTGACGGACAATTCAATATTCTAGCCCCATGTGCATTCAAGGATGGTGTGGCACATAAGATTTTGATCTTTAGTGAGACATTCTTTAACAAAGTCTTGCACTTATCTAAGCACCAAGCATGACTTATTTACATAACAACAACCTCTCCACATTAACTTAAGCCTTTAATTCTGCCACTAATTCAAAGCACTTCTTTAATGTTATGGCATTTTTATACATCTCCATCACTATAGGCCAAGCCCTGAGGTTCTTGCTTAGTACCCAAGCAGAAGAGCTCAATTAAGTGAGAACTGAAAAAGGGATCTCAGGAATCTCCCCTGATATAACTGAGGGGTATTAATTGTTCTTAATACCCAATATTTACATTATTGCACAACAAAATGCAGATAGCAATATGGCAACACTTTAGACCTTTGTGATCACACCTTGCAGTCGCGTTGCTACCAGACAAGGAAGAAACATGGAATTATTGTTTTGGGTACTGTAGCAGAGGATGTTGGGTGAAGTTAGCTGGTTACAATAAGAACAAGGTAGCAGAAATTAGGCTGCTAAAAAAAGTATAGAGAATTTCTTATTTAGGCAGAGCAGGTGCAGCATAAGCTAGCTTCAAAGGGCAGCAGGTGCAAGTGGCAATTAAATACAGGGCCAGATTAATTCACAGGCAAACTAGGCATATGCCTAGGGCCCTGACCTATGGTGGGCCCCGGTCCTTCCCTCCGTGTCAGCGGGAGTGCAAATGGCCCCATCCACCTCACCTCCCTTCCCCTCCACTGACTAGCCTTGCCACCATGGCAGCTGCTTCCTAGTGGCAGCTCCAACCTCCACTTCCTGTGGGCGGCAGCACCAGGGCGGGGAGGGGGGTCTCAACCAGCCTGGGCCCCACGAGTTTGTTTTCTTAGGGCCCACTAAAGGATTAATCCAGCCCTGGTTAAATGGGCTCCAGGGACCAACCTTGAGACTGCTGGCAGCAGAAGGCTGAGTGGCTGATTAGGGCATTAGCAGCACCCAGGCCCTATTACCAGAGAGCCAGGTCAGGTGACTGTAAGCGGGATGAGAAATGGACCTGGGGCTAAAAGGACAGTCTAGCCCAGATTTCCAGGAGAAAAGGAGCTCTGTAGGGAGCAGTAAACAGCAAAATAAGTTATGCATTTTGCTTCCTGTTGCATCTCTTAACTGTGAGGTTTGGGGTCCCTATTTTCAAGAAGGGGAGGAAGAATTATCCAAGCAACTACAGGCCAGTCAGTCTCACCTCCATCTTTGGTGAAGCCTTTGAAAAGATTATGAAGGATCATATATGTGAGAGCCCAGCAGGAAAAATTATGCTGAGGGGAAACCAGCACAGGTTCATAGCAGGTAGATCATGCCTGACTAATCTAGTCTCTTTTTACGACCAGGTTACAAAACACCTGGACGCAGGAGTAGGGGTAGATATCATTTACTTAGACTTCAGGAAGGCCTTCGATACGGTATCCCACACCATACTGGTGAACAAATTAAGAGGCTGTGACTTGAATGATTACACAGTCCGGTGGGTGGCAAATTGTCTAGAGGGCCGTACCCAGAGAGTGGTGGTGGATGGGTCGGTATCGAACTGGAAGGATGTGGGCAGTGGGGTCCCGCAGAGCTCGGTCCTTGGACCGATACTCTTCAATGTCTTCATCAGTGACTTGGACAAGGGAGCGACGTGTACTCTGTCAAAGTTTGCGGATGATACAAAATTGTGGGGAGAAGTGGACACACTGGAGGGCAGGGAATAACTACAGGCAGACCTGGACAGGTTGGACAAATGGGCAGAAAACAATAGAATGCAATTTAACAAGGAGAAATGCAAAGTGCTGCACCTAGGGAGGAAAAATGTCCAGCACACCTA
>NW_005842892.1:424923-431375 GCF_000455745.1 Alligator sinensis
TTCCTGCCTATGCAGGGGGTCGGACTCGATGATCTATTGAGGTCCCTTCCGGCCCTAACATCTATGAATCTATAAAGGTGAAGATAAGGCCATAAAAGGATGCCCAAGGGATGGGGCTGCCATAGAGGCACCTTGCATTTTGGGGACTGTGGCTCAAGTGCTCAGTGCAACGAGAAAGGATCCAAGTTTTCCATTTCCTGTGGGGGGAAAAAAAATGTGGATTTTCCCTTTTAACTGAGAAAAACACAGACTTTTCATTTTAAGGGAGAAACACACAGATGTTTCATTTTTGCAAAGGGCTCTCTGCAGGCTGGCAGAGTGATAGAAGGGTGGTCAGGTAGGGGGTGCCATGTGCACATGTGCCCATACAAATTTCTTGTTTAATCTAAATCAGACTTCAGAAGCATTGGTACTTAATTTTCCTGCCATGGCTTACAGGGATATTCTGGTAGTTAACTAACTTGTTCAAGGAAGATGTGCTGTTATTTTCCTTTGCTTTAACTTTCTTCCCTACCCTCATGAAATCCAATAATGAAGTAGCCTCTGTGATATTTTGTCAGCCATGCTGGGCAAGCAGGAGCATATCTGAGACTGAGTGTATTTGGGAGTAGCAATCCTGGAAACAAAGTTTTGCTTCCAGTCACACCAATCCTCAGACTGACTGAAAGCCAAAGATTAGGATGAATTGAACTGTGGCATTCTTTTGTTGTCAGAGATCTCTCTCCATTCTCCAAACTCTCTTTCTGTGAAGTGTTTATTTTGATAGTTTAGACTGTAACTAAAATATCAATAAAGATGGAGCCTGACTTTATTTAACTATAACTAATAAATGGATTAATAAGTGAGGTTAGTTTTCAGCATTTTTCTGAGTGGGAATTTTTTGTAACTAACTAAAAATACTTTCTGCCATTGTTTGCAAAGGAACTTTTTGTTCCCCTTATATTTCCTGTAATACTGCCAGTTAGTTATTTATACAACAAGTAGAGTTGGGCAATAAAAATGATAATGATCTTGTATTTAAATAGAACATACGGAATAAAACAGAACCCAATAATTTCGAAACCCTGTTACCTGATGCTTCTTGGAAGCACTTTTCTTGCCTCAGAAGCACAGCTGTTTCTGGTGCTATTAGCTGATGCCTGACCAAAATTTCATTGGAAGGGAGAATTATTTATATCAAACCAGGAAGCAAGGTCTTTAACTTCCTCTTTTGAACCCTAGAAGTTACTACTGGTCAGCAAACCCTTGTGACTGCACAGAGGTCTATTGACTACAGCAGAGCTCCACATAGGCAGAGGGGTTCATCTGCTCTAAGTAACTTGCATCTTCAAGGTACTGACAGCATGGATGCCATTTGCAAGCAAGGCTGAAGGTACATGAGTTTATACTTACATATGAGATCCAGATCTCATATGTAAGTATAAACTCATGTACCTACAGCCTTGCTTGCAAAGGTTGTTTGAACCAATGTTATTGAAAAACTCTGCAAAGATAATGATGTACTTGGGAATTATTTATAGACTATAAACTCAGAAGGGATCATTACAGGAAGATGGATTGGAAGGGGCATCCTGGACCACTGAATCCAGATGCTTCCCTTCACAAGCAATCAGTTAGTTGTCTAAAAGGTCTGGGACAGACACTGCATAAGCTGGTTTGACTCAAATCAGTTAAGTCTTACACTACATTCAACCAGGTTTATCTCAAACCGGTTTCAGCCATTTTCAAACTGGTTATGTGCACCAAGCATCTGCTCTGTTACAGGTTTAAACCAGTTTCTGATCATTTAAAACCGGTTTGTGTAATGTCTGTCACTAGCCAAAGAATCCTAGGGACAGGTCCAGCTCTCTCCTACACAACAAGTCCCTTCCTCATGCCCCAGAAGTAGACGAAGGGAAGACATAAGTTCCACTAATGTCTTGGCACTGCAATGACAGGGAATTTATGTTACCATATGCCAATTATAACTATCTAGTCTGACCTGCTGTAAAAACATGGGTTTCAGAACTTCTTGAATTAGTTCCTGTTTTAACTAAAACATCTCTTTTAGGGAAAAAAGTCCAGTCTTGATTTAAAAATTGCTAGAGACAGGGAATCTATCACTACTTTTGATTAGTTGTTTAAAGTGTTAATTGCCCTCAAAGTTAAAGATGTGCTTGATTTCTGGTCTGAATTTGTCTAGCTTCAACTTTAAACCATGTACACTTGTCTTCTTTGAAGAACCTTCTACAATCAAGTATGTCCCAAATGCAGCTAGTTACAAGTACTGATCAAGTCACTTCTGAGCTTTCTCTTTGATAAGCTAAATAGACTGAGTTCTTGGAGTGTTTCATTGCAAGACATGTTTTCAGATCCTTTAATTATACTTGTGACTCTTCTCTGAATCAATGTAGAACTGGAGATTGTATTCCAATGGTGGTCACACCAGTGCCAAATACAGAGCTAATATAACCTCCTTTCATGATTCCCCTCACTATACATCCATCTTGTTGGCTTCTGTTGCAATGAATCTCCTGTTAAGCCAGTTATTCATCATGCATTTCAAATACTTTGTTTGATACTGCTTCCAAGGAGAAAGTCCCCTATCCGGTGAGTATGACGGACGTTCTTCCTCATTAGATATGCATGGCCTTATTAAAATGCATGCCATTGCTTTCACCCACAGCATTGACAGCACAGACTGCTCTGTGTTAGTGAACTATTCTATTTGTTGTTTCCTGCCTCTCCAAATATTTGCGTACCCTATTGGCAATGATTTTACATTTTCTCCCAAAGTATTGATAACAACCCATACATTTATTTCAGATTGTTATATGGTATCATCCTCCTGGTAGTAACATAACTAACTGGGACTAAAGGCAAAGGTAGTAAATTGCCTGATGTAGGCAATCACAACACCATTGATGAAACTCCTAGTTCTGCACAGCAAGTGTCCTCCGCTCATATGTAATGTTACCCATCTCCAATCCAATGAATGCAGTTGTAAAACTTCAGTTAACAGTGAATTCACTCCAAGGATTAAAGCAATTGAACAGCAATTTAACTTGATGGAGGAATGTGACTGATGAAATCAGTCAAAAAGCCATGAAAGGCAAAGAACATGTTTGTTCTATGCCAGAACTTATTCCAGGACAATGTATGAACAATAAAGTTGACTTATAGTTAGCCATCACAGCAAATCTGTCTCATGAACTGCTTATAGTAGATTTAGGAATAAGGAATGTGGCATCTGCTTTTTGCTAGATTATATAAAGTGTTGCAATCATATAAGTATTAAATAATACACTGTGGCTTCTAAATTGGTTTGGATACTCACAAATGCAGTTTTGGGTATTCAAAACTATCCATGTACATAGTTCTATGTCACTGGACTTGAGTGAATGTGACTGAGATGCTTTTAAAGAAAGAGTACACAACTAGGTTAATATTTGTCTATTCTCTCTGGCAGAACCAATTTTACACTAATCTGTTTAATACTGATTCCTTGAAAATTATGGTCCTCTCACCTATTATTTGAGACTAGCTTTTAATGATATGAGGCCAAAGGCTACAAAGTCACCTAATTCAATCTGAGTTAATCTTAAAATGTTGAATCATTAGCTGGGATTGAAAATGCCAAATGTTAAGGAAAATATTTTATGGTATAACTGTGTGTATTGAGTATGTTCTTTGAGACTGAGAATGTGTGAACATTTGTGTTTGTACAGCACAAAGTACTTCAGGAGCTTCCATAACGGGTCTGATAATGAATAATCTATTATCTGCAGATATTTCTAAGATGTCTTCTTTAATTGGCTTTTCTCATTCCCCTATGTACACCTTACTCTTACCCTTGTACCTGAATGTTGCATCTGTAACATGTTTATAGCATCTGTAGCAGTCTGTAACAACAATCACTTTAATTATAAATGATGAATCATGGAGTTCAGCTATGAACCAGCAAATTCTCCTGCTATTCTGCAGGGTAACTCTGGATTGAAGTCTAACTCGGTCATTTCCTGCCTGGTGGTAATTAAGCATCTGAACCTTGGATGAACCTGAAGCTGAATTCAAAAGAGCCATTTGCAGGAGAACCATTTTTCTCTGTACAACAGATGTTCACAAGCTGAGAAGTGTTCAGTTGCGCTAAAACCACTGTGCTCACATCACACTGAAATGTGCCATTTTCTCTGCAGAGTGACAGAGGAAGAACACTGGTAGGGGCAAAATATGAAATTGAAACACTTTCTGAAATGTGTGCTTTCTGTAAATCATCTTGTTCAGAAATCTGTTTCTAAAACACAGCTGTCCATGAATCATGCCTTTTTCTTAATTAAAGTCCATTATAAGGGCCCCAGAGACAGTTGGTGATTGATTCTGGACACTGAGCATAGATGTTATTAATATAGATATATGCTCAGGGTCTGATGAAAACAAATGTTGCCAGCTAACTGCTTTAATTATAGGAGGGTAAGGTGATTTATTAACATACAAAAGTGAACAATGCCAGTTGTGTGGCTATGTTATACAGGTTCTGTCCCCTCATTACCCATTACATAGAAGAGGTTTAATATTACAGTATAATGTTACCCCATCTGATAAAGGCAACTTATATTTCTACTATAGTCAAAAGACACATTTAAAACAAAAAGGAGGTTTAAACAAACAAACAAAGGCCAATGGGGGCATGACCAGAACCATGCAGAAGAGGGAGATTTATTTTTTAAAAGTTCAAGATTTTGAAATTAGGTTTGAGTTTTCTTTGGAACGAAAATGAACTTTTTTTTCAAATAGGAAAATTTTCTCCCAACTGACTCTGGGTTGATAGAAAAGTTTCTATTTGAATGTATTTGATTTTGAATTTTTCTTACACTTATTTTTGTATATAATATAATATTTAAAAATCAAACCAAACACCTTATTTCAAAATAAAAATATCTTGTTCTGAAAATGTTATTTTCCCCAGCTTTCTTAAAAATATAACTCCTGTGAGATCCAGATAATTTTGCCATTTTTTTTTATTTCAGCATGAGCCTATATTGAGATGAATCAGTTCTGCCAGAGTTTCTTAAGCTGGCTGTAGCTTTTATTTCTATCTTGAAACTACCTGTCCCCTAACATGTTATAAATAGCTGTCTATCAAGGTGTTTTTTCTTCCAGCTGCTATTCTTCATCCTTAACTGTCTAGCAACAGATAGTATAAGACTTAACTTTTCCTAAACAAAGAATACCTGAGGTTTGGAAGAAGAACAGTATCTGTGCTTCCCACTGGCCAATGTAATTGTGCTAAACAAAACCCAAGTATAGAAGATAAGTGCATAATTTGTCACTAGAAATATTTAAAGAAAGCTAGGACAGATCAAAAGTCAAATGAAAGCTCGTGTCATATAATTGGTCTAATTATGGTCTAATATGCTGATAAATAGAAATCCTGCCAGAGATGGAGTGTGAACCTAGTATCTCTACAGCAAAGGTCAGGAGAGGATTATAGCAGCCATTACTTTTTTGGATCATCAGCTAAGCAGCTTGAGAACAGAACTAGTGAATATATCAGCTAGTTATGAGGGGGGCATGGCTGGGAGCAAGACCACTGCAAGGGGACATCTCTGTTAGGAGCATCATCTGGGGCAGGATGGAAACTGCCCATGCAGTGCAGCTGGGGGCCCGTGGCTTGTGCTGGTTCAGCCTCCAGTCACTTAGAAGTTGGACAGCCCTGAGTTATATCACACATTGCTTTCTTTAGTGTACATCCCAATGCCTAACCCTTGGTCAAAGATGCTAGAGGAAGCTGCTGCTAGTCATTATAAGTATCCAGCAGTTGCAAAGGGTTTATTAAAGCATCTTTTTATGTACAGAATGCATAAATGACCAAGTATTCCAGTAAATGACCAAGTATTTCACCCTGGCTGCCATATTATACAGCATCAGTGCTCCAGATGTAATTTGTTTGCAAGTGAAATGATGACAAACTGTTTCCTCTCCCAGGAAAACCAAGAATGAAATAGTTTGTCATGTGAGCAAAGAGAAAGCTTGGCCACAGCTCCTATTTACTCATTCTGCCCTCTGGTTTGTAAACCTAACTTTCATCAGATAGTACACACATTTAATTCATCTCCAGCGGTGTATCCAGGAATTAGAAAAGGGGGTACTGCTCCCAGCCTCCCCCCTCCCTCACCCACCCGCCCACCACTGCAGGTAGACCATGCTGTAGTAGTCCTAGGAACTTTTTCTAGTTCCCAAAGCAGGGAAGCACCCCTCCCCGCCCAACACACACACGCACATGCACTTGCACACGCTTCTCCTCCATGCTCAGATGCACATTCTTTCCCCTCCCCTTCCCCTGCTCTCCGCTGCTGCATTCTCCATTGCTCTTGGGCTGGGGGAATATCAGAGCTTTTTCTGCCCGCTCCAGCTTGGATGTATGAGTGCTGGGATCAGCTGAGACAACTGCAGTGGCAGCAGGGATGGGGAGG